>NC_080383.1:77348268-77640127 GCF_014773155.1 Arachis stenosperma
TACCACGAAGACTCAGAAGAATCCAAGAGATAACTACTCAATCTAAGATAGAACAGAGGTGGTTGTCAGGCACATGTTCATTGTTGAGAATGATGATGATTGTCACGGATCATCACATTCATCCGGATTAAGAACAAGTGTTTATCTTAGAATGGAAGCAAGCATGATTGAATAAGAAACAGTAGTAATTGCATTAATCCATCAAGACACAGCAGAGCTCCTCACCCCCAACCATGGGTTTAGAGGCTACTGTGGAAAGAACGTATACAAAATGTTATGAGATCATAAGGTTGATTACAATGTCAAAAGGTCCTATAAGTAGTAAACTAGTATCCTAAGTTTTACAGAAATGAGTAAATGACAGAAAAATCCACTTCTTGGGCCCACTTGGTGTGTGTGCTTGGGCTGAGCAATCAAGGAAATTCGTGTAGAGACCTTTTCTGGAGTTAAACGCCAGTTTTCATGCCAGTTTGGGCGTTTAACTCCAACTTTTATTCCAGTTCCGGCGTTTAACGCTGGAATTTCTGAGGCCGGATTGCTACGCGGTTTGGGCCATCAAATCTTGGACAAAGTATGGACTATTATATATTGCTGGAAAGCCATGGATGTCTACTTTCCAAGGCCGTTGAGAGCGCGCCAATTGGGCTTCTGTAGCTCCAGAAAATCCGCTTCGAGTGCAGGGAGGTCAGAATCCAACAGCATCTGCAGTCCTTTTCAGTCTCTGGATCAGATTTTTGCTCAGACCCTCAATTTCAGTCAGAAAATACCTGAAATCACAGAAAAACACACAAACTCATAGTAAAGTCCAGAAAAGTGAATTTTAATTAAAAACTAATAAAAATATACTAAAAACTAACTAAAAGATACTAAAAACATACAAAAACAATGCCAAAAAGCATACAATTGTCCGCTCATCACAACACCAAACTTAAATTGTTGCTTGTCCCCAAGCAACTTGAAAATCAAAATAGGATAAAAAGAAGAGAATATACTATAGACTCCAAAATATCAAAGAAACATAGTTCCAAAGATGCGGGACTAGTAGCTTTTTGCCTCCGAACAGTTTTGGCATCTCACTCTATCCCTTGAAGTTCAGAATGATTGGCATCTATAAGAACTCAGAACTCAGATAGTGTTATTGATTCTCCTAGTTAAGTACATTGATTCTTGAACATAGCCATGTATGAGTCTTGGCTGTGGCCCAAAGCACTCTGTCTTCCAGTATTACCACCGGATACTACATGCCACAGACACATAATTGGGTGAACCTTTTAGATTGTGACTCAGCTTTGCTAAAGTCCCCAATTAGAGGTGTCCAGGGTTCTTAAGCACACTCTTGTTGCCTTGGATCACAACTTATTTCCTTCTTTTTTTTTTTCTTTTTTTTTTTCTTTTCTTTTTTTTTTTTTCGAAATATATTTTTTTTTTCACTGCTTTTCTTGCTTCAAGAATCAATTTGATGATTTTTCAGATCCTCAATAACAGTTCTCTTTCTCCTCATTCTTTCAAGAGCCAACAATTTTAACATTCTTAAAACAACAAATTCAAAAGACATATGCACTGTTCAAGCATTCATTCAGAAAACAAAAGTATTGCCACCACATCAAACTAATTCAACTAGTTTCAGAGATAAATTTCGGAATCCTGTACTTCTTGTTCTTTTGTGATTAAAGCATTTTCTTTTAAGAGAGGTGATGGATTCATAGGACATTCATAGCTTTAAGGCATAAACTTTATTAATTTTATTAATTAAGAACAAGACTCAATATAGATGTAAGATGAGACTAAAAATAAAGGAAAAAGGATAATAATAAAAACGAAAAAAAAAACAGAGGCTCCTAATGATAGAGTTTTCACAGAGTTAGGACTCAACAACCTTGATTTTGAGAAGTGGATGCTCCCCCAGCTTGAGAGGAGAGCTTTTGGCGCTTCAGTTCCTTGATATCACGCCCCTGCTTCTCTTGTTCCTTCAGCAATTGCAGATCATGCAGTTCTGATTCTGCTGTTCTTCCTTCAGTTGCTCCATAGTCTCTTGCAGCTTGTTGATGGATGCTTCTAGGCTGGCCCAGTAGCCAATTTCAGGGAATTCAGGGAGGAACTCACGCGCGTCCTCCTCTTGATAGAGTTGTCTTACTTGTCCTTCCATTGACTTCTTGGTGATTGGATGTTCAATGGGTATGAACTCATCTACTCCCATTTTTACCCCAGCCTCTTTGCAGAGCAAGGAGATTAAGCTTGGGTAGGCCAATTTGGCTTCAGTGGAATTCTTATTTGCAATTGTGTAGATCTCACAAGCAATCACATGATGCACCTCCACTGCTTTTCCAAGCATAATACAGTGAATCTCACTGCTCTCTTGATGGTGACCTCAGAACGGTTGCTAGTGGGCAATATGGAACGCCCAATAAAGTCTAGCCAACCTCTTGAATTGGCTTGAGGTCTCCCCTCTTGAGTTGGTTTGGGACACCCTTAGAATTGGTTATCCACTTAGTTCCAGGGAGGCATATGTCCTCTAGAACTTGATCCAACCCCTTATCTACTCTCACCATCCTCCTATTGAAGGAATCAGGATCATCTTGTAGTTGAGGTAACTTGAAGATTTCTCTTATTTTGTCCAGATGGAAGTACATAACTTTCCCTCTGACCATGGTTCTGTGGGTAGGAAAAGCGGTTCCAGTCATTCTTTGCTTATCTGGAGCCACAGATTTGAGTAGAATTCCTGAACCATGTTCCTTCCAACCTTTGTCTCAGGATTGGTCAAACTTCCCAACCTCTGTTTCGAATTTGCTCTTGGATCTCCGGATTTCATCTTCTTTCAGATCAAATTTAACTTCCGGGATCACTGACCTCAGTCCCATTATTTTGTGATAATGGTCCTCATGTTCTTTGGTTAAGAACTTCTCTTCATTCCAAAGATTTTGGATTGGTCTCTTTCCTTCCTCTTGAGTTGGTTTGTTTTCCCTTGGGAGCCATGATATTGATGAATCTTGGCTTAGTGATCACGGAAAAGCACACCAAACTTAGAGGTTTTGCTTGTCCTCAAGCAAAAAGAAAGAAATAAGAGAAGAGAGAGAGAGAGGGAGAGAAAATTCGAATGGTGTGAGGAAGGAGGGGTGAGGAACGTTCATTATAGAGTGGGGGGAGGAGAATTTCGAAACAAAAGAGAGATTTGAAAGGAAATTTGAAAAGATATGAAAGATTTTTGAGAAAAGGGTGAGTTTTTGAAGAAGATTTGGGATTATTTTTGAAATAGATTTGAAAAATTGTTTTGATTTTTGAAGATTTGAAAGTGAATAATGAATGATTGAAGTGTGATTTTTTGTAGAAAAGTATGGGTGAGAAAAGGAAAGTTTGAAAAATCTGAGTTGAAAACAAAAATGTGGTCCCCCCACCAAGCTGGCGTTAAACGCCCAGAATGGCACCCATTCTGGCGTTTAACGCCCATTTGTTGCCCCTTTTGGCGTTTAAACGCCCAGCCAGGTACCCTGGCTGGCGTTAAACGCCAAAACCTTCCTCTGGGCGTTTTTTCTGAACGCCCAGTGATGCTGCACACCTGGCGTTAAACGCCCAGAATGGTGCCCATTCTGGCGTTTAACGCCCAGAATGGTACCATTACTAAACGCCCAGAATGGTGCCCATTCTGGCGTTTAACGCCCAAAATGCCCTTACTGGCGTTTTTTTTTCGCCAGTAAGCTCATTTTCTCTGCTTTTTGAGCTGAATCCTTCTGTAACTCTGTGAATTCCTTCATTTTTGATACTTGCCTCTGTAAGAACTAATCATACAACTTCCTAATGACTGGTTGCCTCCCAGCAAGCGCTTCTTTACTGTCTTTAGCTGGACTTTCACTGAGAATCACTCAAGTCTCAGTTCTGAGCATTCCTGCTCAAAATTTCCTTCAAGATAGTGTTTGATCCTCTGTCCATTAACAATGAACTTACTGTCAGAATCAATATCCTGAAGCTCAACATACCCATATGGTGACACTTTTGTAATCACATATGGACCCTCCAACGGGATTTGAGTTTTCCTGGAACAGTCTGAGCCTAGAGTTGAAGAGGAGAACTTTTTGTCCTGGCTCAAAGACTCTGGTTGACAATCTCTTGTCATGCCACTTCTTTGCCTTTTCCTTATAGATCTTAGCATTTTCAAAGGCATTGAGTCTGAACTCTTCTAGCTCATTTAGCTGGAGCAATCTTTTTTCACCAGCTAACTGTGCATCCATGTTTAGGAATCTGGTTGCCCAGTAGGCTTTATGTTCCAGTTCCACAGGCAAATGACAGGCCTTTCCATACACCAATTGGTATGGGGAGGTCCCTATAGGAGTCTTGAATGCTGTCTGTATGCCCACAGAGCATCATCCAAGCTCTTTGCCCAATCCTTTCTTCGGGACATCACAGTCCGTTCCAGGATTCTTTTTAGCTCTCTGTTAGAGACTTCAGCTTGCCCATTGTCTGTGGATGATACGGAGTTGCCACTTTATGGCTGATTCCATATCTAACCATAGCAGAGTATAGCTGTTTATTGCAGAAATGAGTACCCCCATCACTGATTAGTACTCTAGGGACGCCAAACCTGCTGAAAATGTTTTTCTGGAGGAATTTCAGCACGGTTTTGGTATCATTAGTGGGTGTAGCAATGCTTCTACCCACTTAGATACATAGTCCACTGCCACCAGAATGTAAGTGTTTGGTATGATGGTGAGAATGGCCCCATGAAGTCATTCCCCATACATCAAACAGCTCTATCTCTAATATCCCTTGTTGAGGCATGGCATATCCATGAGGCAGGTTACCAGCTCTTTGGCAACTGTCACAGTTACGCACAAACTCTCGGGAATCTTTATAGAGAGTAGGCCAGTAGAAGCCGCACTGGAGAGACTTTAGTGGCTGTTCGCTCACTTCCAAAGTGTCCTCCATACTGGATCCATGGCAGTGCCATAGGATCCTTCGTGCTTCCTCTCTGGGTATACACCTGCGGATCACTCCGTCAGCACATCTCTTAAAGAGATATGGTTCATCCCAAAGGTAGTACTTGGCATCTGAAAATTAGTTTCTTTCTTTGCACATAACTGTACTCCTTGGTATGAACCTCACAGCTTTATAATTTGCAATGTCTGCAAACCATGGAGCTTCCTGAATGGCAAAGAGTTGCTCATCTGGGAAGGTCTCAGAGATCTCAGTAGAAGGGGGACGCCCCACTACTGGCTCTATCTGGACAGATGATCTGCCACTTGGTTCTCTGTCCCTTTTCTGTCTCTTATTTCTATATCAAACTCTTGCAGAAGCAACACCCATCTGATAAGCCTGGGTTTTGAATCCTGCTTTATGAGTAAGTATTTAAGAGCAGCATGGTCAGTGTACACAATCACTTTGGATCCCACTAGGTAGGATCTAAACTTGTCAATGGCATAACCACTGCAAGTAATTCTTTTTCTGTGGTTGTGTAATTCTTCTGTGCATCATTTAGAACACGGCTCGCATAATAAATGACATGCAGAAGTTTGTTATGCCTCTGTCCCAACACTGCACCAATGGCATGATCACTGGCATCACACATTAATTCAAATGGTAATGCCCAATCTGGTGCAGAGATGACTGGTGCTGTGACCAGCTTAGCTTTCAGGGTCTCAAATGCCAGACACTGTGTCAAACACAAATGGTGTCAGCTAACAGGTTACTCAGAGGTTTAGCAATTTTCGAAAAATCCTTGATAAACCTTCTGTAGAATCCTGCATGCCCCAGAAAGCTTCTGATTGCCTTAACATTGGCAGGTGGTGGTAATTTTTCAATTACCTCTACCTTTGCCTTATCCACCTCTATTCCCCTGCTTGAAATTTTGTGCCCAAGGACAATTCCTTCAGTCACCATAAAGTGACATTTCTCCCAGTTTAAAACCAGGTTAGTCTCTTGGCATCTTTTCAGGACAAGTGATAGGTGGTTAAGACAGGAGCTAAATGAGTCTCCATATACTGAAAAGTCATCCATGAAGACTTCCAGAAATTTCTCTACCATATCTGAGAAGATAGAGAGCATGCACCTCTGAAAGGTTGCAGGTGCATTGCACAGACCAAAAGGCATCCTCCTGTAGGCAAACACGCCTGAAGGGCAGGTGAATGTTGTTTTCTCTTGGTCCTGGGGATCCACTGCAATTTGGTTATAGCCTGAATAGCCATCCAAAAAGCAGTAATAGTCATGACCAGCTAGTCTTTCTAGCATTTGGTCTATGAATGGTAAAGGAAAATGATCATTTCTGGTGGCTGTATTGAGCCTTCTGTAGTCAATACACATTCGCCACCCTGTGACTGTCCTTGTAGGGACCAGTTCATTTTTTTCATTATGAACCACTGTCATTCCTCCCTTTTTGGGAACAACTTGGACAGGGCTCACCCAGGGGCTATCAGAAATAGGATAAATAATCCCAGCCTCTAGTAATTTAGTGACCTCTTTCTGCACCACCTCCTTCATGGCAGGATTTAGCCTCCTCTGTGGTTGGACCACTGGTTTGGCATTATCCTCCAACAGGATCTTGTGCATGCATCTAGCTGGGCTAATGCCCTTAAGATCACTTATGGACCACCCAAGAGCTGTCTTGTGTGTCCTTAGCACTTTAATCAGTGCTTCCTCTTCCTGTGAATTTAAGGCAGAGCTTATAATCACTGGAAAAGTGTCACTCTCTCCCAGAAATGCATATTTCAGGGATGATGGTAGTGGTTTGAGTTCAGGCTTAGGAGGCTTATTCTCCTCCTGAGGAATTTTCGAAAATTCCTTTGCCTCCTCTGGCTCTTCCTGATCAGTTTGAGCATCTTTGAAGATGTTCTCAAGCTCTGATTCTAGGCTTTCAGCCTTATTGATCTCTTCTACCAGAGAGTCAATAATGTCAGCGTCCATGCAGTCCTCTGGTGTGTCTGGATGCTGCATAGCTTTTACAGCATTCAACTTGAACTCATCCTCATTGACTCTCAAGGTTACTTCCCCTTTTGTACATCAATGAGAGTTCGTCCAGTTGCTAGGAAAGGTCTTCCTAGAATGAGAGTTGCATTTTTATGCTCCTCCATTTCCAGCACCACAAAGTCAGTTGGGAAGGCAAATGGCCCAACTTTGACAATCATGTCCTCTATTATGCCTGATGGGTGTTTAATGGAGCCATCAGCAAGTTGGAGGCATATCCTGGTTGGTTTGACTTCTCCAATCAACCCAAGCTTTCTGATAGTGGATGCAGGTATTAAGTTAATACTTGCTCCAAGGTCACATAAGGCTACCTTGGTGTAAGTGCCTTCCAATGTGCATGGTATCAGAAAGCTTCCAGGATCTTGAAGCTTTTCTGGTAAGCTTTTTAGAATGACTGCACTGCATTCTTCAGTGAGAAATACTTTTTCAGTTTCTCTCCAATCCTTCTTATGACTTAAGATCTCTTTCATGAACTTAGCATAAGAAGGTATTTGCTCAAGTGCCTCTGCAAAAGGAATCTTTATTTCAAGAGTCCTTAAATAGTCTGCAAAGCGGGCAAATTGCTTATCCTGTTCCGCTTTGCGGAGTTTCTGAGGATAAGGCATCTTGGCTTGATATTCTTCAACCTTAGATGCTGCAGGTTTATTCCTTACAGAAGTGGTTGAAGAAGCCTTGTTAGGGGGGTAATCATCAGGACCCTCAGGTGCCTGATTCTCCTTGGGCGTTTGAACGCCAGGAGTGGATGAAGTTTGGGCGTTAAACGCCAACTTCTCCCCCTTTTCTGGCGTTTGAACGCCAGAACTGGGCAGGGAATGGGCGTTTAACGCCAGCTTTCCTCCCTGTTCTGGCGTTTGAACGCCAATAATATTCCTCTCTGGGCTCTTACTGTCCTCAGAGGGATTTTGAACAGTGGCTTGGTCATCCTCTGTCAACTGTTCCTTAGTTGACTTCTTGCTCTTTTGAGCAGTGGCATTCAGTGTTTTCCCACTCCTCAGTTGAACTGCTTGACATCCTTCTGTTATTTGTTTAGATATTTGCTGTTTTGCTTGATTCAACTGCAGCTCTATGCTCTTGTTAGCAACCTTAGTATCATGGAGCATTTCTTTAAATTCTGCTAATTGTTCTGTCATCAGGAGTAGTTGTTGATTAAGCTCATTCATCTGTTCTTGAGGATCAGGATCAGTGACTACTGCCATGACTTCTTCTTGTGGAACGAATTCCTTGCTAGAATATAGGTATTGGTTTCTAGCAACAATGTCTATAAGCTCTTGAGCTTCTTCAATTGTCTTCCTCATGTGTATAGATCCACCAGCTGAGTGGTCTAAAGACATCTGAGCTTTTTCTGTAAGCCCATAGTAGAAAATGTCTAACTGTACCCACTCTGAAAACATTTCAGAGGGACATTTTCTTAGCATACCTCTATACCTCTCCCAGGCATTATAAAGGGATTCATTATCCTCTTGTTTAAAGCCTTGGATGTCCAGCCTTAGCTGTGTCATCCTTTTTGGAGGGTAAAAATGATTCAGGAATTTTTCTGATAACTGTTTCCATGTCTTTATGCTTGCTGTAGGTTGGTTATTTAACCACCTTTTTGCTTGATCTTTTACAGCAAATGGAAACAGTAACAGTCTGTAGACATCCTGATCTACCTCTTTATCATGTATTGTGTCAGCAATTTGTAAGAACTGTGCCAGAAACTCAGTAGGTTCTTCCTCTGGAAGACCGGAATACTGGCAGTTTTGCTGCACTATGATAATGAGTTGAGGGTTTAGCTCAAAGCTGCTTGCTTTGATGGGAGGTATACAGATGCTACTCCCATATGCAGCTGTACTGGGGTTGGCATAGGACCCCAGAGTCCTTTTGGACTGGTTAATTCCACTTGAGTCCATGATGGACAGAAGGGAAATGATAATAATTGCAAAGAGATAAATTTTGTTTTTTTTTTTTTTTTTTTGAAATAACCGAAAAAAATAAAATTCAATAAAATAAAATAAAAGGAAAATAAAAGAAAATTCGAAAATTAAAAATAAAATAAGATCAAAGCAAATTGAGAACTGAATCAATTAGTGAAGAAAAAGATTTTGAGACAGCAATTAAGAAGATATGATTGAAAAACTTTTATGAAAAAGATTTGATTTTTTTTAAAAAGAGGAAAGAGAAAAACACACAAAGACACCAAACTTAAAATTTTAGAAAATCAAACACTAATTTTTCGAAAATTTTAAAGGAAAAACACAAAGAGGACACCAAACTTAGAACTTTTATGAATCAAAAAGGGCTAAGAACATGCAAAATTCGAAAATCACAAGAAAAACAAAATCATGCAAATGACACCAAACTTAGAATATGAAACTAGACTCAACTAAAAAGACTCTAAACCAACAAAAACAAAAAGTCCTAATCTAAGCAACAAAATAAACCGTCAGTTGTCCAAACTCGAACAATCCCCGGCAACGGCGCCAAAAACTTGGTGCACGAAATTGCAATAACACTTTTGCAATCCCGCACAACTAACCAGCAAGTGCACTGGGTCGTCCAAGTAATACCTTGCGTGAGCAAGGGTCGATCCCACGGAGATTGTCGGCTTGAAGCAAGCTATGGTTATTTTGTAAATCTTAGTCAGGATATCAGAAATTATCAGGATTGATTGTAAAAAGCAAAAGAACATGTAATGGTTACTTGTACTGCAGTAATGGAGAATGGGTTGAGGTTTGGAGATGCTCCATCTTCTGAATCTCTGCTTTCCTACTGTCTTCTTCATCAAACACGCATGTCTCCTTCCATGGCAAGCTCGTGTAGGGTCTCACTGTTGTCAGCAGCTACCTCCCATCCGCGCAGTGAAAGCTAATGCAAAGCACTCTGTCACAGTGCCGCCAATCACCGGTTTGGTTCCCTCCCCTACCGGAATAACTCTTTTGCGTCTGTCACTAACGCCCAGTAGGTTACAGGTTTGAAGCACGTCACAGTCATTCAATCATTGAATCCTACTCAGAATACCACAGACAAGGTTTAGACCTTCCGGATTCTCTTGAATGCTGCCATCAGGTCCTGCCTATACCACGAAGACTCAGAAGAATCCAAGAGATAACTACTCAATCTAAGATAGAACAGAGGTGGTTGTCAGGCACATGTTCATTGTTGAGAATGATGATGATTGTCACGGATCATCACATTCATCCGGATTAAGAACAAGTGTTATCTTAGAATGGAAGCAAGCATGATTGAATAAGAAACAGTAGTAATTGCATTAATCCATCAAGACACAGCAGAGCTCCTCACCCCCAACCATGGGGTTTAGAGGCTCATACTGTGGAAAGAACGTATACAAAATGTTATGAGATCATAAGGTTCTGATTACAATGTCAAAAGGTCCTATAAGTAGTAAACTAGTATCCTAAGTTTTACAGAAATGAGTAAATGACAGAAAAATCCACTTCTTGGGCCCACTTGGTGTGTGCTTGGGCTGAGCAATCAAGGAAATTCGTGTAGAGACCTTTTCTGGAGTTAAACGCCAGTTTTCATGCCAGTTTGGGCGTTTAACTCCAACTTTTATTCCAGTTCCGGCGTTTAACGCTGGAATTTCTGAGGCCGGATTGCTACGCGGGTTTGGGCCATCAAATCTTGGACAAAGTATGGACTATTATATATTGCTGGAAAGCCCTGGATGTCTACTTTCCAATGCCGTTGAGAGCGCGCAAATTGGGCTTCTGTAGCTCCAGAAAATCCGCTTCGAGTGCAGGGAGGTCAGAATCCAACAGCATCTGCAGTCCTTTTCAGTCTCTGGATCAGATTTTTGCTCAGGACCCTCAATTTCAGTCAGAAAATACCTGAAATCACAGAAAAACACACAAACTCATAGTAAAGTCCAGAAAAGTGAATTTTAATTAAAAACTAATAAAAATATACTAAAAACTAACTAAAAGATACTAAAAACATACTAAAAACAATGCCAAAAAGCATACAAATTGTCCGCTCATCAGTTGCCTCCCAACAAGCGCTTCTTTAATGTCAGTAGCTTGACAGTGGGCTCTCATGGAGCCTCATATTTTCTCAGAGCAATGTTGGAACCTCCCAACACCAAACTTAGAGTTTGAATGTGGGGGTTCAACACCAAACTTAGAGTTTGGTTGTGGCCTCCCAACACCAAACTTAGAGTTTGACTGTGGGGGCTCTGTTTGACTCTGTTTTGAGAGAAGCTCTTCATGCTTCCTCTCCATGGTGACAGAGGGATATCCTTGAGCCGTAAACATTAAGGATTCTTCATTCACTTGAATGATCAATTCTCCTCTGTCCACATCAATCACAGCCTTTGCTGTGGCTAGGAAGGGTCTACCAAGGATGATGGATTCATCCATGCACTTGCCAGTCTCTAGGACTATAAAATCAGCAGGGATGTAATGGTCTTCAATCTTTACCAAAACATCCTCTACAAGTCCATAAGCTTGTTTTCTTGAATTGTCTGCCATCTCTAGTGAGATTCTTGCAGCTTGCACCTCAAAGATCCCTAGCTTCTCCATTACAGATAGAGGCATGAGGTTTATGCTTGACCCTAGGTCACACAGAGCCTTCTTAAAGGTCATGGTGCCTATGGTACAAGGTATTGAAAACTTCCCAGGATCTTGTCTCTTTTGAGGTAATTTCTGCCTAGACAAGTCATCCAGTTCTTTGGTGAGCAAAGGAGGTTCGTTCTCCCAAGTCTCATTACCAAATAACTTGTCATTTAGCTTCATGATTGCTCCAAGGTATTTAGCAACTTGCTCTTCAGTGACATACTCATCCTCTTCAGAGGAAAAATACTCATCAGAGCTCATGAATGGCAGAAGTAAATCCAATGGAATCTCTATGGTCTCAGTGTGAGCCTCAGATTCCCATGGTTCCTCACTAGGGAACTCATTGGAGGCCAGTGGACGTCCATTGAGGTCTTCCTCAGTGGCGTTTACTGCCTCTTCCTCCTCTCCTGGTTCGGCCATGTTGATGGCCTTGCACTCTCCTTTTGGATTTTCTTCTGTATTGCTTGGAAGAGTACTAGGAGGGAGTTTAGTAACTTTCTTACTCAGCTGACCCACTTGTGCCTCCAAGTTCCTAATGGAGGACCTTGTTTCAGCCATGAAACTTTGAGTGGTTTTGATTAGATCAGAGACCATGATTGCTAAGTCAGAGTGACTCTGCTTAGAATTCTCTGTCTGTTGCTGAGAAGATGATGGAAAAGGCTTGCCATTGCTAAACCTGTTTCTTCCACCATTATTGCTGTTGAAACCTTGTTGAGGTCTCTGTTGATCCTTCCATGAGAGATTTGGATGATTTCTCCATGAAGAATTATAGGTGTTTCCATAGGGTTCTCCCATGTAATTCACCTCTTCCATTGAAGGGTTCTCAGGATCATAAGCTTCTTCTCCAGATGAAGCATCCTTAATACTGCCTGGTGCAGCTTGCATTCCAGACAGACTTTGAGAGATCATATTGACTTGCTGAGTCAATATTTTGTTCTGAGCCAATATGGCATTCAGAGTATCAATCTCAAGAACTCCTTTCTTCTGATTTGTCCCATTGTTCACAGGATTCCTTTCAGAAATGTACATGAATTGGTTATTTGCAACCATTTCAATTAGTTTTGGAGCTTCTGTAGGTGTCTTCTTCAGATGAAGAGATCCTCCAGCAGAGCTATCCAATGACATCTTCGACAGTTCAGACAGACCATCATAGAAAATACCTATGATGCTCCATTCAGAAAGCATGTCAGAGGGACACTTTCTGATCAATTGTTTGTATCTTTTCCAAGCTTCATAGAGGGATTCTCCTTCCTTTTGTCTGAAGGTTTGGACTTCCACTCTAAGCTTACTCAATTTTTGAGGTGGAAAGAACTTTGCCAAGAAGGCATTGACTAGCTTTTCCCAAGAGTTCAGGCTTTCTTTAGGTTGTGAATCCAACCATATCCTAGTTCTGTCTCTTACAGCAAAAGGGAATAGCATAAGTCTGTAGACCTCAGGGTCAACCTCATTAGTCTTGACAGTGTCACAGATTTGCAAGAATTTAGCTAAAAACTGATGAGGATCTTCCAATGGAAGTCCATGGAACTTGCAATTCTGTTGCATTAGAGAAACTAATTGAGGCTTAAGCTCAAAGTTGTTTGCTCCAATGGCAGGGATAGAGATGCTTCTCCCATAGAAGTCGGGAGTAGGTGCAGTAAAGTCACCCAGCACCTTCCTTGAATTGTTGGCATTCTTGTTGTTTTCGGCTGCCATGGGTTCTTCTTCTTTGAAGATTTCTGTTAGATCCTCTACAGAGAGTTGTGCCTTAGCTTCTCTTAGCTTTCGCTTCAAGGTCCTTTCAGGTTCAGGATCAGCCTCAACAAGAATGCTTTTGTCTTTGCTCCTGCTCATATGAAAGAGAAGAAAACAAGAAAATATGGAATCCTCTATGTCACAGTATAGAGATTCCTTGAGGTGTCAGAGGAAAAGAAAAATAGAAGGAAGAGGTAGAAGAATTCGAACTTATCAAGAAAGATGAAGTTCGAATTGTGCATTAAGGATGAGTATTAGTCCATAAATAGAAGGATGTGAGAAGAGGGGAAGAAATTTTCGAAAATTAAGTAAACATTTTGAAAAAAAAAAAAACACTAATTGATTTTCAAAAACTAAGAGTGGAAAAGAAATCAAGTGATTTTTGAAAAAGATTTTGAAATTATAAATCAAAAAGATATGATTAAAAATTATTTTGAAAAAGATGTGATTAAAGAGATATGATTGAAAAGATATAGTTTTAAAAAGATATAATTTCGAAGATATGATTTGAAAAATAATTTAAAAAAAAGATTTGATTTTGAAAACTAATGACTTGGCTAACAAGAAAGATATGATTCAAACATTAAACCTTTCTCAATAGAAAAGGCAACATATTCTGAGATGCTGAATCAAATCATTAATTGATAGCAAGTATTTTTGAAAATGGAAAGAAATTGATTTTGAAAAAGATTTGATTGAAAAGATTTGATTTGAAAAAGATTTAATTTTGAAAAATTTGAAAACTTAAAAAAAATTTGAGTTAAAAATAGAATCTTCCCTCTTGTGCCATCCTGGCGTTAAACGCCCAGAATGGTGCACATTCTGGCGTTTAACGCCCAAAACACTACCCTTTTGGGCGTTAAACGCCCAGCCAGGTACCCTGGCTGGCGTTTAAACGCCAGTTTGCCTTCCTCACTGGGCGTTTTGAACGCCCAGCTTTTTCTGTGTAATTCCTCTGCTGTATGTTCTGAATCTTCAATTCTCTGTATTATTGACTTGAAAAGACACAAATTAAAAATATTTTTGGATTTTTAATAATGAGGAATAATCAAAATGCAACTAAAATCAAATAACAATGCATGCAAGACACAAAACTTAGCAGTTTGTATATTACTGACACTAACAAATTGAGAATGCATATAACAAAACACTCAAGTCAAGAGAATTCAAAGATCAGAGCAAGGAAATCATCAAGAACATCTTGAAGATCACTTAAGACACATGAATGAATGCAAGAAGAACAGAAACATGCAATTAACACCAAACTTAACATGAGACACTAGACTCAACAAGAAACATAAAATATTTTTGGTTTTTATGATTTTGTAATTTTTTTGGATTTTTCGAAAATTAAGTGGAAAAGAAAATAAAGATATCAAAATTCTTAATGAGAATTCCAGGAATCATGCAATGTTAGTCTAAAGCTTCAGTCTAAAGAAATTAGACATGGCTAGCCAAGCTTCAGCAGGACATTGCATTCAAGAGCTAAATTGATGAAAATCAATCAGCTTTGGTGATGATAAGAACATCACCTTGAAACACTAGAATTCATTCTTAAGAACTCTGAAGAAATATACCTAATCTAAGCAACAAGATGAACCGTCAGTTGTCCATACTCGAAACGATCCCCGGCAACGGCGCCAAAAACATGGTGCACGAAATTGTGATCATCAATGGCACCATCAACATGGTATGCTCAATTGCAATCTCAACTCTTTATCACAACTTCGCACAACTAACCAGCAAGTGCACTGGGTCATCCAAGTAATAAACCTTACGCGAGTAAGGGTCGATCCCACGGAGATTGTTGGTATGAAGCAAGCTATGGTCACCTTGTAAATCTTAGTCAGGCAGATTCAAATGGTTATGGATGATATATGAATAAAGCATAAAATAAGGATAGAGATACTTATGTAATTCATTGGTGAGAATTTTAGATAAGCGTATGGAGATGCTTTGTCCCTTCTGTCTCTCTGCTTTCCTACTGCCTTCATCCAATCCTTCTTACTCCTTTCCATGGCAAGCTGTATGTTGGGCATCACCGTTGTCAGTGGCTACAATCCCGTCCTCTCAGTGAAAATGTTCAACGCACCCTGTTACGGCACGGCTAATCATCTGTCGGTTCTCAATCAGGTTGGAATAGAATCCATTGATTCTTTTGCGTCTGTCACTAACGCCCAGCCTTCAGGAGTTTGAAGCTCGTCACAGTCATTCAATCATTGAATCCTACTCAGAATACCACAGACAAGGTTTAGACCTTCCGGATTCTCTTGAATGCCGCCATCAATTCTAGCTTATACCACGAAGATTCCGATTAAGGGATCCAAGAGATATCCACTCAATCTAAGGTAGAACGGAGGTGGTTGTCAGGCACACGTTCATAGGTGAGAATGATGATGAGTGTCACGGATCATCACATTCATCAAGTTGAAGAACAAGTGATATCTTAGAACAAGAACAAGCTGAATTGAATAGAAGAACAATAGTAATTGCATTAATACTCAAGGTACAGCAGAGCTCCACACCTTAATCTATGGTGTGTAGAAACTCCACCGTTGAAAATACATAAGAACAAGGTCTAGGCATGGCCGAATGGCCAGCCTCCCAATGATCTAAGAACTAGATGTCCAAAGATGATCCTCAGATCGAAAAATGATCCAAAGATGAAAATACAATAGCAAAAAGGTCCTATATGTAGAGAACTAGTAGCCTAGGGTTTACAGAGATGAGTAAATGACATAAAAATCCACTTCCGGGCCCACTTGGTGTGTGCTTGGGCTGAGCATTGAAGCATTTTCGTGTTGAGACTTCTCTTGGAGTTAAACGCCAGTTTTTATGCCAGTTTGGGCGTTTAACTCCCATTCTTGTGCCAGTTCCGGCGTTGCTGGGCAGTTTTAAGCTGATTTGGAATGTCGGTTTGGGCCATCAAATCTTGGGCAAAGTATAGACTATTATACATTGCTGGAAAGCCCAGGATGTCTACTTTTCAACGCCGTTGAGAGCGCGTCAATTGGGCATCTGTAGCTCTACAAAATCCACTTCAAGTGTAGGGAGGTCAGAATCCAACAGCATTTACAGTCCTTTTCAGCCTCTGAATCAGATTTTTGCTCAGGTCCCTCAATTTCAGCCAGAAAATACCTGAAATCACAGAAAAACACACAAACTCATAGTAAAGTATAGAAAAGTTAATTTTAACTAAAAACTAATAAAAATATAATAAAAACTAACTAAAACATACTAAAAACAATGCCAAAAAGCGTACAAATTATCCGTTCATCATGGAGACTGGTCTAACTCTACCAGCTACTACTTTTCTTCCCTTATGCTATTTAGATGAAGCTTTCTCTATTGTTATTACAATCGTATGCTTTCTGTTGTTATAAATAACAAATCACCTTATGAACTCTTATTTCATCATGCTTTAAACTATGGTTTTCTTAAGGTGCTTGGTTGTTTATGCTATCTTAACATGAGACCTTGCAATCAACACAAACTTGAGTTAAGATCTCAACCTTATTTGTTTCTTCGTTACTCTACAAATAAAAAAGGTTACAAATGCTTATGTGCAAATGGCAAACTCATAATTTCTAGGGATGTTATATTTCATGAGAATAAATTTTTATTTATGACACTATTTAAAAAAAATCTGACAATCACTTTTTTTTCTAGCACATATATTGTTTCTGAACTCTTACCTACTATCCCAGTTCTCCCCTTCTCATATAGATCCTCATAATCATATTAACGCATTTGTTTACTCTAACAATCACCATTCAAAAGAATCATATAATTCTAATTATCTACCAGATTCCTCATCTTTAGATAACAGTACATCTCTTAGAAATACTTTACCTCAACAGCAACAACAAATTTGTCCTACACATGCTGATAATCTAATACCTATCCCAAAATATTGAGATCAACTTACCTTTTACGTCATCATCTTGTAACTTAAATCCTACCACAAATCAAAATTTACATTCAATGAAGACAAGGTCTAAAACTGGAGCCTTGCAACTAAAGGCACTATATGTTACTTCATCTGATGAAGATTTAGGCCGTTCCCATCAAATTTCCAAGTCTGTTTAAATTTCTTTAAAACTACCAAAATGGAAAGAGGCTATGATGGTTGGATATCAAGCTTTCTTACATCACAAGACATGGGCCTTACTGAAATTTTCCCCGAATGAAAAAGTCATCAGCTGCAAAATGAATTTTACTCTAAAAAAGAATGCTCAAGGAAAAGTTGCAAGTCAAAAAGTCAGGCTTTCTAAAGGTTATACTCAAATGGCTGGGGTAGACTTTGATCAAGTCTTCTCACCAGTTATAAAACTTGTAACAATTAGGATCATACTAACTAGCTTTGTCTAATGGATGAAAGGTAAAACAGTATGATTTTCCCAATGCCTTCTTAAATGGCACTTTATACGAAATAATATACATGATCTAACCACCTATTTTTGTTCATAATAATATACATGGCACCAAGTCAGATCCTTCTCTCTTTACAAGGTTCACTCTAAATTTAGTAATGTATATTTTCATTTATGTAGATGATATGTTAGTAATGAATCTAAGATTTCCACCGTCTTAAATAGATTGCATTCCACCTTTTTTCTTAAATACATAAGAGATTTGATTTTTTTTTAGGTATTAAAGCTATAGTTCACTTTGATTATTTAATCCCATTGAATCAAAATAAATACATTAAAGAACTTCTCACAAGAGCTAGAATGCAAGAAGCAAAACCAGTAATTACTCATATGGTTAGTAAATCTAAATTGACTACAAATATAGGAACTCCATTTGAAGACCCCTCTCTTTGCAGATCAATCATTGGGGGATTGTAGTATATAACAATTACTAGACCAGACATCTCCTTCTCAGTAAATAAGTTGAGTAAATTCATGGCAAATCCAAGTCAAGATCACTGAATAACAACAAAATGAGTTCTTAGATATTTGGCAGATACTTATAATTTAACTCTTCAATTTCATAAGACTAATAAACTTCGTTTAACTTCCTTTTCAGAATCATATTGGACAACAGATGTAGATGATTATCGTGCAATCATTGGGTATGTGTTTACTATGGATCGAACTTAATTTCATGGAAATGCACAAAGAAATCCATTGTAACTAGGAGCTCTACAGAGGCTGAATTTAGAGTTCTAACAACAGTGTTCTCATAATTATTTGGATTCAAATGTTACTGTCAGAATTTCATCAATCAAGCACCACTTTTCCTATTATTTTTTGTGACAATATGTCTACTATCCTTATAGCTTACAATTTAATTCTTCATGATAGGACCAAACACTTTTGAGCTAAACTTATTTTTTTAAGGGATCAAGTAATGCAAGCTATTGTTGCTATAGCACATGTTCCAGGCACTAAGTAAGTTCCAGATATTCTAACAAAACCATTAATTGCATTTCTGTTTGACAAGTTCAGGGACAAACACAAGTTGTCTATACAACCTCCTTGAATTTGAGGGGGGATCTTAGGCTATATATATAGGGCTGGCAATATATATCCTACCCGTGGATACTTAACCTGAACAGTTCGGGTAGGGTGGTCTACCCACCCCGTTGCGGGTAGGATAGGGTGTGGTGCGAGTTTGCCTGTGAGTAGGGTAGAGTACGGGTTCAGGTATACCCTATCCTACCCTACCCACACCCCTAATATATTATATAATATATATGTAAAAGTTATGTATGTAGTGAAGAAAGTGAGTGTTGAACTCACAATCTTCTTCTTATATGAATTTAAAATAACTACTAAACTAGTTGATGATTATATTATTTGTAATTTTATGTTGAATTTCTTTAAAGATTTTATTGTTTTTAATTTTAATTTGAACTTAGTTTTTTATTTTCTATTTTATTAATATGTATGAAATTTAGAATGACTAAATTTTATATTTGTTTAAAAACTTTTTATTTTTCTGCGGTAAGGTAGGATTCAGAATTTTAGGGTGCAGATAGGATTAAGGTTGAGAAATTCTTAACCCACAAGTAAAGTAAGGTAAAATTTTAAAAAAATTTCAATTTGCGAATAGAGTTAGGATCCTACCCTACCCATTGCTAACTCTATATATATAGAAGTATGGTACAACAAGGCAGTTAGAATGCTAACTAACATATCTATATATAGCAGCAACTATAATGTGTAAAACACTCTTATCATTCAATACAGTTTCTCATTCCTAATACAACTACTCTTCTTTCTCATTCTATTTTTTTCTTTCTTTCTTTATTATTGAATATCTTATAATAATGATGACAGAGATATTGGTCCAAAGTAATTTATAATATTTTTTCTGTTTCAAAGTATACAATAAAAATTTTACTAAGAGAATATAAGATATAATTTATATTTATCTTTTATACATAAATATCATTATATATAATTATTCATAATTCCTATAAAAAGGGAGGTAAGTAAAAAAGACAAAGAAGAAAATACAAAACAGTATATTAATATTATTTTATCACTAAATCTTCCAAATTAGAAATAAAATTAAACACGTAAAAAATATAATTTAAATATTGAAAAGACTCAACATATATAAAGAGTTATGAAAAATTAATTTGTATGAGATAAAAATGATAAAATTCACAATAAAAATTTATAAAAACATAAATAAATAGGAACAAAAAAAATAGAGCACAATAACAAATAATAATATTTTATAGTTTATAAAAAAGGTAGAAATATTGCATCATAGAAGGAAAAAAAGTATTATCGAATGAAATAACTATTGGTAAAAGAATGAGATTCTCTTCTAGCATATATCACCTTTTACGTGAATAAGTTATGAAATACAGAAATAGGTAAAGAAAAAAAATGAATAAAATTGTATTTTTTTTAATAAATTGAAGAAATATTCGCGACCATATAATTGATGGTGGACATATAACTATTAGACAATAAATTACAAGAAAATATTAATAAAAATATTAGATTTGATATTAAAATAAAAGAGAAATTTAAAAAATGAATAAAAATCTAAAAATTGAAATAAAAACATTTAGGATCAAGGAAAGAAATAAAGAAAAACTTTTGATAAATAACAAAATATTAACGTGACAATAAATTGAATTAACTAAATTAAATAATTGATATAATAAATTAAGTATGAATCTTTGGCTCAATAAAATAAGTTAAATAAATAAAACACATCTTACAAATATGCCATGTAAAAATTATAACATTTTTAAAAACTAATAATCAAAATACATAACATGAAAAAATTAATACAAATTAAAATAAAATTAATTTATTTATTTAAGTCAAATCAAATAATTAATATAATTGATTAGTTATAGTAATATAGTCAAATAAAATATTAAATAATTTAATATCTATCTCAATCAAATTAAATAAATGATTAATTATGACACTCTTAAAAATCATTAATCAAAATATATATATAAAAAAATGAATGTAAACTAAAATAAAATCAATTTATTTAATTCAGTTAGATCAAATAATTAATATAATTTATTAGTTATAATTAATGTGGTCAAACAAAATATTAAATATTTTATCTCAATCAAATTAAATAAATAAATAATTAATTAACGTATTTAAATGAATCAAATTAAATAAATTAAAAAATATCTTAAAAAAATATACCATGTCAGTTATGCTGTTAATTGAAGAAACTCAATTTTAATATTATAAAATAATAATAATAATATAGTAATGTTAAAATAATTAGCTTTTAATCTTAAGTTTCTCAATTGGCATGCAATAATTATGTGATTCCATTTTTAAAATGGTATTTCTTGTATACGATTTTTTAAGTTATGTTATATTTGTTTATAGTTATGTGAAATTTAATTATTTTTATTTATTTATTTAGTATATTTTAAATTGAAGACAATGAATATAAATATAATCAATAAATATATTATTTATATACTATTTATTAAATACATTTTAATAATTTCAGTTAATATAATACATTCTCATATTTTTTATAAAATACATTAATTATATTTATATATATATATAACTTTATTTTAATGTATTTTTTATATTTTAATATTGATTTGAGTGCGTGTGGTTAATTTTACGGCTAATATGTGAGTTGTCACTCGTGTTGATAAAGATCCCAGTATACAGATTGTTAAAAATTTGAAAATTCAACTCTTTTTAGCATATAGTACAACTTATAATTGGTAATAAATAAATTTTAAGATGATAGACACCAAATGCTGACGTTGACATTAACAATCTTGAGTCGGATCGAGATTACAAGTTACTTAGAATAGTATGATTCTAAATTTATTATCCATATCTTTTTTTTTTCGTTGAGGACTTAAAGATTCCAAATTTTCCATCAAGGACTTTTTGTTGAAGTATATAAACCCTTGTCGTATAAGGATTTTGGCATAGCAATTTCATTCGAAATTTCTTTTTCTTTACCTATTGCTTTTTAATAATTTTCTCCAGTACATTTTGTCTTTCATTACAACAAAATGGCTACTACCCTAGTTGGCCAATCTGCCCTTGGTATGATTAAATTTTCTTCTTAACATAGCCTTTATTTTATTATTTCTATTCGGTTTCTATTCATTCAGAAGTAGCGTTTGTAACATTGTGACATGTTTTTAGGGTCACAATTTGATGAGAAGAATGTGCACAATCATGTCACTAAGGATACAAACGACGTTACGTTGAACGGCGTGTCACATAATGGATTTACAGCACCAGAAATTAATTCATTTGGCCACTCTTTTAGGTATCAACTTCATTTTAGATTCTCTCATTTATCTTTAATTATTGATCCACTACACCAAAACTGAAATATTGCGGCAGTTTTGAAATGTTTTCACAGATATCCGTCGCATCAACCTTCATTAAATAAAATTTAGTGACGGTTTTAAAAAATTGTCGTAAAAAAACTGCCTCTATATGTAAGATTTGGTGTAATGATCATGAATGAAGGTTTATGTTTTAGAGCTTATGTTTTATGGGGTTTGGCAGGGCTTATGATGCTGAAAGTGAAAGACAAAAAGGTGTAGAAGAATTCTATAGATTGCAGCACATAAACCAAACATATGACTTTGTAAGCAAACTTTTTTTTATTCAAAATCATTTATCTATCTATGCTTTCTAAGCAATGTCATCGGACTCATGAATATATAATGCTATAACAGGTGAAGAAAATGAGGGAGAACTATGAAAAATTGAATAGAGCAGAAATGAGCATATGGGAATGTTGTGAGCTGCTAAATCAAGTAGTGGACGATAGTGATCCTGATTTGGATGAACCTCAAATTCAACATTTGTTGCAATCTGCTGAAGCCATTAGAAAAGACTATCCTAATGAAGATTGGTTGCATTTGACCGCACTCATTCATGGTATATGCATATTCATTTAGTATACATAAAGCTTGTCTAAAAGAGAAACTAAAATACTTAATAGATTATAAACCAACTTAAATTAGTAAAACGATCAACTTATTTGTCTGCCTAAAATGTAGTAGAAGTTCAAATCCCATCTTATATATGTAATAATTTATTGGCTAGTGACATACTCTTAAATAAAGCTTTAATCTATAGTAAATTAATCCTTGACCTACCAAATTGTGAAAACTATGGAAAATAAAACAAGAAAGACTTTATCATAATCATAATATTCTTATTTTATTTAATATGATGAAACCTAAACGTCTTTTATTTATTGAGAGACACAACATATCTTAGATTATGATGAGGAGTTAACAAATGATTGTATGTGTTGACTTATTTTAGATCTTGGAAAGATTCTTCTTCTTCCTCAATTCGGAGAGCTTCCTCAATGGGCGGTTGTTGGTGAGAACTTTCACTCAACCATATTTACATAATTAATTTTTTCATTCCTATTAATTAGTGTAACTTTAAATTCAACATTCTACTAAATGATTATAACAAATACATATTTGAAGGAGATACATTTCCTGTTGGTTGTGCTTTTGACGAAGCAAACATTCACCACAAGGTAAACAAGTTGTTTATTATACATAACTTTTAATGGTTTGATGAGTTTCTTATCTTAAATTAGCAACTAATTAAAGTTTCTTTCACGTTGTAGTTTTTTAAGGAGAACCCAGATATAAAAAACCCTGCTTATAACACTAAAGATGGAATCTACACCAATGGATGTGGACTTGAAAATGTAATGATGTCATGGGGACATGATGACTATATGTATTTGGTAAGTCTATATTCAGTTCTTTACATAAACACAATGATTTTCAATGATTATATATATTTATTTTCAATTGAAAAAAATGTTAGTTTTATTTTAAAAATTCTTCTTTTTTGGAATATTTATGATTTAAGATTTATATTTTAGGATCTATGATTTAGGTTTAGAATTTAAAATAAATAAAAAAATTAAAAAAATTGAAAAAAATTCCAAACATTATTATATGTCATTTTGATAATAATTTAATTTGCTCTTTTATGTATTATTTGAACTTTGGATTTGCTAAATAGCACACTTTTGTATCTTTAGGTTGCTAAGGAAAATGGTTGCACTCTACTTTCAGCAGGATTATTCATCATTAGATATCATTCTTTCTATCGTAAGCTTTTTCATCATGCGCTATATATCCATCTATAAAAATTTTGCATAATGATGTATAATCTTGTATTGCAGCTTTACATAAGGAAGGTGCATACTCTCATCTCATGAATGATGAAGATCGTGAGAACCTAAAATGGCTCCATATTTTTAAGTAAGTTCGTGTTTAACTTAAATGTATCTTTTTTTTCACATATTCTTATGCTTCTTGTTAATTATATCACGAACAATATCATATGAGTAACAAAATTTATTATTTTTTTATTAACGTTTAGCTAACATTAAACTATAAATACTAAATTATAAATCATAAATATGATCCAAAATATTAAGCTCTAATATTTCTCATATATCACTCGTAATTTTGTGTAGCAAATATGATCTGTATAGCAAGAGTAAAGTGTTAGTTGACGTTGAAAAAGTTAAGCCATACTATCAATCCCTCATTGAGAAGGTGAGACCAAATTTTATAGTTTTTTTATCTTAATTTAATATTCTGTGTTTTAGTTTAACGATTTGGGGTTCTTATTCTTTTATTATGACATGTTTTGCAGTATTTTCCGGCAAAGCTTAAATGGTGAATGGTGAAGCCTCGCAATATATATAGAATGGTGTGCACAGAGAGTTGAGTTGTTTCTTCCTGGCAAGCATGTTACATAATTTATTTTTAGTTGATCAATTCGTTGCATTTCTTGTCTTTTTAAGTTGCATTTGCAAGGATGTAAATTCATGTAATAAATGCATTATGTATTTGTATATTGCAAACAAATAAATATATACTACTAAATATTTCTTTCAAACGTTCGTTCGCAGTTTCTATTCCTAATTTTAATATTTTAATATTTGTACGAAGGTTGCGAGAACCGAATTATCCGCTCATCACAATACCAAACTTAAATTGTTGCTTGTCCCCAAGCAACTGAAAATCAAATTGGATAAAAAGAAGAGAATATACTATAAATCCCAAAATATCAATGAATATTAGTTCTAATTAGATGAGCGAGACTTGTAGCTTTTTGTTTCTGAACAGTTTTGTCATCTCACTTTATCCTTTGAAGTTTAGAATGATTGACATCTATAAAAAATTCAGGGTTCAGATAGTGTTATTAATTCTCCTAGTTAAGTATGTTGACTCTTGAACACAGCTACTTTTATGAGTCTTGGCCGTGGCCCTAAGCACTTTGTTTTCCAGTATTACCACCGGATACATAAATACCACAGACACATGACTGGGTAAACCTTTTCAGATTGTGACTCAGCTTTGCTAAAGTTCCCAGTTAGAGCTGTCCAGAGCTCTTAAGCACACTCTTTTTGTTTTGGATCACGACTTTAACCACTCAGTCTCAAGCTTTTCACTTGGACCTGCATGCCACAAGCACATGGTTAGGGATAGCTTGATTTAGCCGCTTAGGCCTGTATTTTATTTCTTGGGCCCTCCTATCCATTGATGCTCAAAGCCTTGGATCCTTTTTACCCTTGCCTTTTGGTTTTAAGGGCTATTGGCTTTTTCTGCTTGCTTTTTCTTTTTCTTTCTCTTTTTTTTTGATCTTTTTTTTCGCAAGCTTTGTTCTTTACTGATTTTTCTTGCTTTAAGAATCAGTTTTATGATTTTTCAGATTATCAATAACATTTCTCTTTTTCATCATTCTTTCAAGAGCCAACAATTTTAACATTAATAAACAACAAGATAAAAAATATGCATTGTTCAAGCATTCATTCAGAAAACAAAAAGTATTGTCACCACATCAATATAATTAAACTAAATTCAAGGATGGATTCGAAACTCATGTACTTCTTGTTCTTTTGTATTAAAAATATTTTTCATTTAAGAGAGGTGAAGGATTCATGGAATTATTCATAGCCTTAAGACATAGTTACTAAACACTAATGATCATGTAATAAAGACTCAAAACATAAACAAACATGAAGCTTAAAACCGAAAAATAGAGAAATAAGAACAAGGAAGTTAAGGAATGAGTCCACCTTAGTGATGGTGGCGTCTTCTTCTTGAAGGACCAATGATGTCCTTGGGCTCCTCTATGTCTCTTCCTTGCCTTTGTTGCTCCTCCCTCATAGCTCTTTGATCTTCTCTAATCTCATGGAGAATGATGGAGTGCTCTTGGTGCTCCACCCTTAATTGGTCCATGTTATAACTCAAGTCTTCTAGAGAAGTGTTGAGTTGTTCCCAATAGTTGTTTGGAGGAAAATGCATCCCTTAAGGCATCTCAGGGATTCCTTGATGATGAGCTTCCTCATGTGTCTCTTGAGATCCATGAATGGGCTCTCTTGTTTGCTCCATCCTCTTCTTAGTGATGGGCTTGTCCTCTTCAATAAGGATGTCTCCTTCTATGATAACTCCAGCTGAGTAGCATAGATGGCAAATGAGATGAGGAAAAGCTAGCCTTGCCAAGGTGTAGGGCTTTTCGACTACTTTGTAGAGTTCTAGAAAGATGACTTCATGAACTTCTACTTCCTCTCCAATCATGATGCTATGGATCATGATGGCCCGATCCACAGTAACTTCGGATCGGTTGCTAGTGGGGATGATGGAGCATTGGATGAACTCCAACCATCCTCTAGCCACAGGCTTAAGGTCCAGTCTTCTCAATTGAACTGGCTTGCCTTTAGAGTCTCTCTTCTATTGAGCTCCTTCAACACATATGTCCATAAGGACTTGGTCCAACCTTTGATCAAAGTTGACCCTTCTAGTGTAGGGGCGTGCATCTTCTTGCATCATAGGCAAGTTGAATGCCAACCTTACATTTTTCGGACTGAAATCTAAGCATTTCTCCCGAACCATTGTAAGATAATTCTTTGGATTCGGGTTTATACTTTGATCATGGTTTATACTCATTTTTCTTGAGCATGAAAGGGACCTCAGGGATTACCTTCTTCTTGGCCACAACTTTATAGAAGTGGTTTTGATGGACCTTTGAGATGAATCTCTCCATCTTCCATGACTCGGAGGTGGAAGCTTTTGTCTTCCCTTTCCTCTTTCTAGAGGTTTCTCCGGCCTTAGGTGCCATAAGTGGTTATGAAAAAACAAAAAAGCTATGCTTTTACCACACCAAACTTAGAATGTTGCTCACCCTCAAGCAAAAGAAGAAAGAATAGAAGAAGAAGAAGAAGATATGGAGGAGAGGGAGAGAGATGTGTTTTCGGCCAAGGGGGAGAAGAGAGGGTGGTGTTGTGTGAGAATGAAGAAAGATGGAGGGGTTTATATAGTGGAGGGAGAGGGGTTTGGTTCGGCCATTTAGGGGGTTTGGGTGGGAAAGAGATTTTGAATTTGAAGGTAGGTGGGATTTATGGGGAAGAGTGGATGGATGCTAGTGGTGAAGAGGTGATGGGGAAGAGAGATTGAGGTGATTGGTGAAGGGTTTTTTTTGGGGGGAAGAGTGTTATTGGATTGTGTGAAGAAGATAGAGGGTGAGTTGAGGTAGGTGGGGATCCTGTGGGGTCCACAGATCCTGAAGTGTCAAGGATTTATCATTCCTGCACCAATTAGGCGTGTAAAACGCCCTCTGCATGCAATCTTGGCATTTAACGGCAGGTTGATGCTTGTTTCTGGCATTAAACGCCAGCTCAATGCTTGTTTTGGGCGTTCAACGCCAATCTGCAGCATGTTTCTGGCATTGAACGCCAGTTCCATGCTTGTTTCTGGTGTTTAACGCCAGCTCTCCTCAGGGTGTAATCCTGGTGTTTAAACACCAGACTGCTGCTTGTTTCTAGCGTTCAATGCTAGATTCATGCTCTGTTCTAGCGTTGAACGCCAGCCAGATGCTCCTTACTAGTGTTTAAATGCCAGTAAGCTCTTCCTCCAAGGTGTGCTGTTTCCTTTGCTATTTTTGATTTTGTTTTTAATTTTAGTATTTGTTTTGTGACTCCACATGATCATGAACCTAATAAAACATAAAAGAACAATAAAAATATAGATAAATAAAAATTGGGTTGCCTCCCAATAAGCGCTTCTTTAATGTCAATAGCTTGACAGTAAGCTCTCATGGAGCTCACAGATCATCAGAGCATTGTTGGGACCTTCCAACACCAAACTTAGAGTTTGAATGTGGGGGTTCAACACCAAACTTAGAGTTTGGTTGTGGCCTCCCAACACCAAACTTAGAGTTTGATTGTGGGGGCTTTGTTTGACTCTGTATTGAGAGAAGCTTTTCATGCTTCCTCTCCATGTTTACAGAAGGATAACCTTGAGCTTTAAACACAAGGTAGTCCCCATTCAATTAAGGGACTAGTTCACCTCTGTCAACATCAATCACAGCTTCTGCTGTGGCTAGGAAGGGTCTTCCCAGGATGATGCATTCATCTTCCTCCTTCCTAGTGTCTAGGATTATAAAATCAGCAGGGATGTAAGGGCCTTTAACCTTCACTAACACGTCCTCTACCAATCAATAAGCTTGTTTTATTGACTTGTCTGCCATCTCTAATGAGATTCTTGTAGCTTGTACCTCAAAGATCCCCAGCTTCTCCATTACAGAGAGTGGCATAAGATTTATACCTGACCCCAGGTCACACAGAGCCTTCTCAAAAGTCATGGTGCCCATGGTACAGGGTATTAAAAATTTACCAGGATCTTGTTTCTTTTGAGGTAAAGTTTGCTGAACCCATGTATCTAGTTCACTAATGAGCAAGGGAGGAGCATCTTCCCAAGTCTCATTACCAAACAACTTGGCATTCAGCTTCATGATAGCTCCTAGATATTGAGCAACTTGCTCTCCAGTTACATCTTCATCCTCTTCAGAGGAAGAATAGTTTTCAGAGCTCATGAGTGGCAGAAGAAGGTTTAATGGAATCTCTATGGTCTCTATGTGAGCCTCAGATTCCTCTATGTCCTCAATAGGGAACTCCTTCTTGTCTGGGAGACGTCCCATGAGGTCTTCCTCATTGGGATTCACGTCCTCCCCTTCCTCTCTAGGTTCGGCCATTTTGATTATGTCAATGGCCTTGCACTCCCTTTTTGGATTCTCTTCAGTATTACTTGGGAGAGTACTAGGAGGAGTTTCAGTGATTTTCTTACTTAGCTGGCCCACTTGTGCCTCTAAATTTCTAATGGAGGACCTTGTTTCACTCATGGAACTTAAAGTGGCCTTAGATAGATCAGAGACTATATTTGCTAAGCTAGAGGGGCTCTGCTCAGAATTCTCTGTCTGTTGCTAAGAAGATGATGGAAAAGGCTTGCTATTGCTAAACCTGTTTCTTCCACCATTATTAAAGCCTTGTTGGGGCTTTTGCTGATCCTTCCATGAGAAATTTGGATGGTTTCTCCATGAGGAATTATAGGTGTTCCCATAGAGTTCACCCATGTAATTCACCTCTGCCATTGCAGGGTTCTCAGGATCATAAGCTTCTTCTTCAGAAGATGCCTCTTTAGTACTGTTGGATGCATTTTGCCATCTATTCAGACTTTGAGAAATCATGTTGACTTGCTAAGTCAACATTTTGTTCTGAGCCAATATGGCATTCAGAGCATCAATTTCAAGAACTCCCCTCTTCTAAGGCGTCCCATTAATCACAAGATTCCTCTCAGAGGTGTACATGAATTAGTTATTTGCAACCATGTCAATGAGTTCCTGAGCTTCTGCAGGCGTTTTCTTTAGGTGAATGGATCCACCTGCAGAATAGTCCAATGATATCTTAGAGAACTCAGATAGACCATAATAGAATATATCTAAAATGGTCCACTCTGAAAGTATGTCAGAAGGACACCTTTTGGTCATCTGCTTATATCTTTCCCAAGCTTCATAGAGGGATTCACCATCTTTCTGTTTGAAGGTCTGAACATCCACTCTAAGCTTGCTCAGCTTTTGAGGAGGAAAGAACTTAGCCAAGAAGACCGTGACCAGCTTATCCCAAGAGTCCAGGCTATCTTTAGGTTGTGAGTTCAACCATGTTCTAGCTCTGTCTCTTACAGCAAAAGGGAAAAGCATGAGCCTGTAGACTTCAGGATATACTCCATTAGTCTTAACAATCTCACAGATTTGCAAGAACTCAGTTAAAAACTGATAGGAATCTTCTGATAGAAGTCCATGAAACTTGCAGTTCTGTTGTATTAGAGCAACTAGTTGAGGTTTCAGCTCAAAATTGTTTGCTTCAATGGCAGGGATTGAGATGTTTCTTCCATCAAATTTGGAACTAGGTATAGTATAATCACCAAGCATCCTCCTTGCGCCTCTACCATTATTATTGGGTTCGGCCATGACACTTTCTTTTTTCGAGATTCTCTGTAAGGTTTTCTCTGGATTGTTGTGCTTTAGCTTCTCTTAGCTTCTTCTTCAGAGTCCTTTCAGGTTCTGGATCTGCTTCAACAAGAAAGTTCTTGTCCCTGCTCCTGCTCATATGAAAAAGAAGAGAACAGAGAAAGAAGAGAAATCATCTATGTCACAGTATAGAGATTCCTTTATGTGAGTAGAAGAATAAGAGAATAAAAGGAGAAAAAGGTAAGAATCCAAACACAGGGGGAAGAGTGGGTTCGAATTCTTGAGTAGAAGAGAGGTGTTAGTAGATAAATAAATAAATAGAAGAAGATGAGAGAGAAGAGTTTTGGAAAATTATTTTTGAAAATAGGTTAGTGATTTTCGAAAATTAAGAGAAGAAACAAAATTAAAATTAAAATTTGAAACAATTAGTTAATTAAAAGAATTTTGAAAAAGAGGGAGGCATTTTCGAAAATTATAAAGAGAAAAGTAGTTAGGTGGTTTTAAAAAAGATAAGAAACAAACAAAAAGTCAATTAGTTAGTTGAAAAAGATTTGAAAATCAATTTTGAAAAGATAGGAAGTTAGAAAAGATTTTGAAATTGATTTTGAAAAAGCTATGATTTAAAAAGATATGATTGAAAAAGATTTGATTTTTAAAATTAAAATTGATTACTTGACTAATAAGAAACTAAAAGATATGATTCTAGAATTTAAAGATTGAACCTTTCTTAACAAGAAAGTAACAAACTTCAAATTTTTGAATCAATCACATTAATTGTTAGTAAAGTTTTCAAAAATTATGAAATAAAGATAAGAAAAATATTTTGAAAAATATTTTTTTTAAATTTTTGAAAGTCATAAAAGAAAAATGAAAAAGATTTGACTTTTGAAAAGGTTTTAAAAAGATAGGATTTTAAAAATTGAAAATTTGACTTGACTTATAAGAAATAGCTAAGTTTTAAAAATTTTTTACTAAGTCAACTCAAAAATCAAATCTCTTTTACTTTTATCTTATGATTTTCGAAAATTTAAAACTATTTTTCAAAATTTTTTTCTTAATTTTCTTTCAAATTTTCGAAACTTTACTAACAATTAATGTGATTAATTCAAAAATTTGAAGTTTGTTACTTTCTTGTTAAGAAAGGTTCAATCTTTAAATTCTAGAATCATATTTTTTAGTTTCTTGTTAGTCAAGTAATTAATTTTAAATTTTAAAATTCAAATCTTTTTCAACTATATCTTTTTAATCATATCTTTTTAAATCATATCGTTTTCAAAAATTGTATTTCAAAATATCCTTTCTAACGTCTTATCTTCTTATCTTTTTAAAATTGATTTTCAAATCTTTTTCAACTAACTAATTGACTTTTTGTTTGTTTTTTATCTTTTTCAAAACCACCTAACAACTTTTCTCGATCTAATTTTCGAAAATACCTCCCTCTTTTTCAAAAATTCTTTTTAATTAATTAATTGTTTTAAAATTTTAATTTTAATTTTATTTCCCTTTTAATTTTTGAAAATCATTAACTCCTTTTCAAAAATTATTTTCGAAAACTTCTCTCTCTCATCTTATTCTATTTATTTATTCATTTACTAACACTTCTCTTCATCTCAAATCTCTGCTCCTATCCTCACCCTTGTGTTTGGATTATTCATTCTTCTTCACTCTTATTCCCTTTCTACTTCTACTAACATAAAGGAATCTCTATACTGTGACATAGAGGATTCTTCTTCTTTTTCTATTCTCTTCTTTCTCATATGAGCAGGAACAAGGAAAAAGGCATTCTTATTGAAGCTGATCCTGAACCTGAAAGGACTCTGAAGAGAAAACTAAGAGAAGCTAAATTACAACAATCCAGAGACAACCTTACTGAAACTTTCGAACAAGAAAAGGATATGGCAGCCGAACCCAACAACAATAATGCAAGGAGGATGCTTGGTGATTATAATATACCTACTTCCAAGTTTGATAGAAGAAGCATCTCAATTCCTGCCATTGGAGCAAACAATTTTGAGCTGAAACCTTAACTAGTTGCTCTAATGCAACAAAACTGCAAGTTTCATGGACTTTCATCAGAAGATCCCTACCAGTTTTTAACTGAGTTCTTGTAGATCTGTGAGACTGTTAAGACTAATGGAGTAGATCCTGAAGTCTACAGGCTCATGCTTTTCCCTTTTGCTGTAAGAGACAGAGCTAGAACATGGTTGGACTCACAACCTAAGGATAGCCTAGACTCTTGGGATAAGCTGGTCACGGCCTTCTTGGTTAAATTCTTTCCTCCTTAAAAGCTGAGCAAGCTTAGAGTGGATGTTTAGACCTTCAAGCAAAAAGATGGTGAATCCCTCTATGAAGCTTGGGAATGATACAAGTAGATGACCAAAAAGTGTCCTTCTGACATGTTTTTCAGAGTGGACCATGATAGATATATTCTATTATGGTCTGTCTGAGTTCTCTAAGATGTCACTGGACCATTCTGCAGGTGGATCCATTCACCTAAAGAAAACACCTGTAGAAGCTCAGAAACTTATTAAAATGGTTGCAAATAACCAATTCATGTACACTTCTGAGAGGAATTCCGTGAATAATGGGATGCCTCAGAGGAAGGGAGTTCTTGAAATTGATGCTCTGAATGCCATATTGGCTCAGAACAAAATGTTGACTCAGCAAGTCAACATGATTTCTCAAAGTCTGAATGGATGGCAAAATGCATCCAATAGCACTAAAGAGGCATCTTCTGAAGAAGACGCTTATGATCCTGAAAACCCTGCAATGGCAGAGGTAAATTACATGGGGAAATCCTTTGGCAACACCTATAACCCCTCTTGGAGAAATCATCCAAATTTCTCATGGAAGGATCAACAAAAGCCTCAACAAGGCTTTAATAATGGTGGAAGAAACAGGTTTAGCAATAGCAAGCCTTTTCCATCATCTTCTCAGCAACAGACAGAGAATTCTGAGCAGAGCACCTCTAACTTAGCAAATATAGTCTCTGATCTGTCTAAGGCCACTTTAAGCTTCATGAGTGAAACAAGGTCCTCCATCAGAAATTTGGAGGCACAAGTGGGCCAGCTGAATAAGAAAGTCACTGAAACTCCTCCTAGTACTCTCCCAAGCAATACTGAAGAGAATCCAAAAAGAGAGTGCTAGGCCATTGACATAATCAACATGGCTGAACCTAGAGAGGAAGGAGAGGACGTGAATCCCAATGAGAAAGACCTCAGGGGACATCTCTCAAGCAAGAAAGAGTTCCTTATTGAGGACTTAAAGGAATCTGAAGGTCATATAGAGACCATAGAGATCCCATTAAACCTCCTTCTGCCATTCATGAGCTCTGAAAACTATTCTTCCTCTGAAGAGGATGAAGATGTTGGAGAGCAAGTTGCTCAATATCTAGGACCTATCATGAAGCTGAATGCCAAGTTGTTTGGTAATGAGATTTGGGAAGGTGAACCTCCCTTGCTCATTGGTGAACTAGATACATGGGTTCAGCAAACTTTACCTCAAAAGAAAAAAGATCCTGGTAAATTCTTAATACCCTGTACCATAGGCACCATGACCTTTGAAAAGGCTTTGTGTGACTTAGGATCAGGCATAAATCTTATGCCACTCTCTGTAATGGAGAAGCTGGGATCATTGATGTACAGCTGGTGCACGAAATTGCAATTACACTTTTGCAATTCCGCACAACTAACCAGCAAGTGCACTGGGTCGTCCAAGTAATACCTTACGTGAGTAAGGGTTGATCCCACGGAGATTGTCGGCTTGAAGCAAGCTATGGTTATCTTGTAACTCTTAGTCAGGATATCAATAATTCTCAGATTTAATTGTGAAAAGTGGAAGAACATGAAATAAATACTTGTTTTGAAATAAATAACTCTTGGAGATGCTCTATCTTCTGAATCTCTGCTTTCCTACTGTCTTCTTCTTCATACACGCAAGGCTCCTTCCATGGCAAGCTGTATGTAGGGTTTCACCGTTGTCAATGGCTACCTCCCATCCTCTCAGTGAAAATGTTCAACGCGCTCTGTCACAGCACGGCTATTCATCTGTCGGTTCTCGATCATGTCGGAATAGAATCTAGTGATTCTTTTGCGTCTATCACTAACGCCCCACAATCGCGAGTTTGAAGCTCGTCACAGTCATTCAATCCCTGAATCCTACTCAGAATACCACAGACAAGGTTTAGACCTTCCGGATCCTCAAGAATGGACGCCAATATATTCTAGCTTATACCACGAAGATTCTGGCTAAAGAATCCAAGAGATATCCGCTCAATCTAAAGTAGAACGGAGGTGGTTGTCAGGCACACGTTCATAGGTGAGAATGATGATGAGTGTCACGGATCATCACATTCATCAAGTTGAGGAGCAAGTGATATCTTAGAATGGAAACAACCGTGTTTGAATGAAAAATAGTAGCAATTAATCCATCAAGACACAGCAGAGCTCCTCACCCCCAACCATGGGGTTTAGAGACTCATGCCGTAGAAGGTACAATATGAAACGTTTAAAGTGTCATGAGGTGAAGATACAATAGCAAAAAGTCCTATTTATAGTGCACTAGTGACCTAGGGTTTACAAGAATGAGTAAATGACGTAAAAATCCACATCTGGGATCCACTTGGTGTGTGATTGGGCTGAGCATTGAAGCTTTCATGTGTAGAGACTTCTCCTGGAGTTAAACGCCAGCTTTTGTGCCAGTTTGGGCGTTTAACTCCAACTTTTGTGCCAGTTCTGGCGTTAAACGCTGGGAATTCTGAAGCTAATTTGGAACGCCGGTTTGGGCCATCAATTCTTGGGCAAAGTATGGACTATTATAAATTGCTGGAAAGCCCAGGATGTCTACTTTGCAACGCAATTGAGAGCACACCAATTGGGCTTTTGTAGCTCCAGAAAATCCACTTCAAGTGCAGGGAGGTCAGAATCCAACAGCATCTGCAGTCCTTTTTCAGCCTCTGAATCAGATTTTTGCTCAGGTCCCTCAATTTCAGCCAGAAAATACCTGAAATCATAGAAAAATACACAAATTCATAGTAAAGTCCAGAAATGTGATTTTTAATTAAAAACTAATAAAAACATAATAAAAACTAACTAAAACATACTAAAAATATACTAAAAACAATGCCAAAAAGCGTATAAATTATCCGCTCATCACAACACCAAACTTGAATTGTTGCTTGTCCCCAAGCAACTGAAAATCAAACAGGATAAAACGAAGAGAATATACTATAAATTCTAAATTATCAATGAAACTTAGCTCCAATTAGATGAGCGGGACTAGTAGCTTTTTGCCTCTGAAGAGTATTGGCATCTCACTTTATCCTTTGAAGTTTAGAATGACTGGCATCCATAGGAACTCAGAATTCAGATAGTGTTATTGATTCTCCTAGTATAGTATGTTGATTCTTGAACACAGCTACTTTATGAGTATTGGCCGTGGCCCAAAGCACTCTATTTTCCAGTATTACCACCAGATACACACATGCCACAGACACATAACTGGGTGAACCTTTTCAGATTGTGACTCAACTTTGCTAGAGTCCCCAATTAGAGGTGTCCAGGGTTCTTAAGCACACTCTTTTTTCTTCGGATCACGACTTTAACCGCTCAGTCTCAAGTTTTCACTTGACACCTTTACGCCACAAGCACATGGTTTGGGACAGCTTGGTTTAGCCGCTTAGGCCAGGATATTATTCTTGTAGGCCCTCCTATCCACTGATGCTCAAAGCCTTGGATCATTTTTATTTTTACCCTTGCCTTTTGGTTTAAAGGGCTATTGGCTTTTTCTGCTTGCTTTTTTTTTTCTTTGCTTTTTCTTTCTTTTTTTTTGTATTCACTGCTTTTTCTTGCTTCAAGAATCAATTTGATGATTTTTCAGATTCTCAATAACATTTCTCCTTTTCCATCATTCTTTCAAGAGACAACAATTTTAACATTCTTAAAACAACAAATTCAAAAGACATATGCACTGTTCAAGCATTCATTCAGAAAACAAAAAGTATTGTCACCACATCAAACTAATTCAACTAGTTTCAAAGATGAATTCAAAATCCTGTACTTCTTGTTCTTTTGTGATTAAAAACATTTTTCATCTAAGAAAGGTGATGGATTCATAGGACATTTATAACTTTAAGGCATAGACACTAAAACACTAATGATCATGTAATAAAGACACAAACATAGATAAACATAAAGCATAAAAATTTGAAAAACAGAAAATAAAGAACAATGAAATTAAAGAACGGGTCCACCTTAGTGATGGCAGCTTGTTCTTCCTCTTAAAGATCTTATGGAGTGCTTTTGAGCTCGTCTATGTCTCTTCCTTGTCTTTGTTGCTCTTCCCTCATAGCTTTTTGATCTTTTCTAATCTCATGGTGGATGATGGAATGCTTTTGGTGCTCCATCCTTAGTTGTCCCATGTTAGAGCTTAATTTTCCTAGGGAGGTGTTGATTTGCTCCCAATAGTTTTGTGGAGGGAAGTGCATCCCTTGAGGCATCTCAGGGATTTCATGATGAGGAATTTGCTCAAGCTCTTATTTTCTCCATCCTTTTCTTAGTGATGAGCTTTTGAGATGAATCTCTCCATCTCCCAGACTCAGAGGTGGAAGCTTTTGCCTTCCCTTTCCTCTTTCTAGAGGTTTCTCTGGCCTTAAGTGTCATACATGGTTATGGAAAAACAAAAAGCAACGCTTTTACCACACCAAACTTAGAAGGTTTGCTCGTCCTCGAGCAAAAGAAGAGAAGAGGGAGTAGAAGAAGAAGAAAATAGATGAGATGGAGAGGTGTGAGTGGTTCGGCCAAGAGGAGTTTTAGGTGGTTATGATGTGGAAAAAGGAATGAGTGATGGTTTGAATTTGAGTGGATGGGTGTAGGTGGTTTGTATGATGGTTTTGGAGGGGTACTGGAGGTGATTGGGTGAGGTTATTATGGGGAAGAGTGTTATGGAAGGGTGTGAAGAGGAGAGAAGAAGAGGTGAGGTAGGTTGGATCCTGTGGGGTCCACCGATCATGAGGTGTCAAGGATTTCTCATCCCTGCACCATGTGGCGTGCAAAACGCCCCCTTGCTGGCAATCCTGGCGTTAAACGCCAGGCTGCTGCCCATTTCTGGCGTTTAACGCCAGCTTCTTGCCCTTTTCTGGTGTTAAACGCCAGTCTGGTGCCCATTTCCGGTGTTAAACGCCAGGTTGTGTAGTTCTTATGTGCATCATTTAGAATACGGCTGCCACAATAAATGACATGTAGTTGCTTATTGTGCCTCTGTCCCAATACTGCACCAATGGCAGGGTCACGGGCATCACACATTAGTTCGAATGGCAGTGTCCAGTCCGGTGCAGAGATAACTGGTGCTGTGACCAGCTTAGCTTTCAGAAGGTTAAACACCTGCAGACACTCTTTATCAAAGATAAATGGCGTGTCTGCAGCTAGCAGATTACTCAGAGGTTTTGCAATTTTTGAAAAATCCTTTATAAACCTTCTGTAGAATCCTGCATGCCCCAGAAAGCTTCTGATTGCCTTAACATTGGTAGGTGGTGGTAATTTTTCAATTACTTCAACTTTAGCTTGATCCACCTCTATTCCCTTGTTTGAAATTTTATGCCCAAGGACAATTCCTTCAGTCACCATAAAGTGACATTTTTTCCAGTTTAAAACTAGGTTAGTCTCTTAGCATCTTTTCAGAACAAGTGCTAAATGGTTAAGGCAGGAGCTAAATGAGTCTCCAAATACTGAAAAGTCATCCATGAAGACTTCTAGAAATTTCTCTACCATATCTGAGAAGATAGAGAGCATGCACCTCTGAAAGGTTGCAAGTGCATTACACAGACCAAAAGGCATCCTTCTGTAGGCAAACACTCCAGAAGGACATGTGAATGCTGTTTTCTCTTGGTCCTGAGGATCTACTGCAATTTGGTTGTAACCTGAATAGCCATCCAAAAAGCAATAATATTCATGACTTGCTAGTCTCTCTAGCATCTGGTCTATGAATGGTAAAGGAAAATGATCTTTTCTGGTGGCTGTATTGAGCCTTCTGTAGTCAATACACATACGCCACCCTGTAACTGTTCTTGTAGGAACCAGTTCATTCTTTTCATTATGAACCACTGGCATGCCTCCCTTTTTGGGGACAACGTGGACAGGGCTCATCCAGGGGCTATCAGAAATAGGATAAATAATCCCAGCCTCTAGTAACTTAGTGACCTCTTTCTGCACCACCTCCTTCATGGCTGGATTTAGCCGCCTCTGTGGTTGAACCACTTCTTAGCATCTTCCTCCAATAGGATCTTGTGCATGTATCTTGCTAGGCTAATGCCTTTAAGATCACCTATGGACTACCTAAGAGCTGTCTTGTGTGTCCTTAGCACTTCAATTAGTGCTTTCTCTTCCTGTGGATTTAAAGCAGAGCTTATGATCACTGGAAAAGTGTCACTCTCTCCTAGAAATGCATATTTCAGGGATGGTGGTAGTGGTTTGAGCTCGGGTTTAGGAGGCTTATTCTCTTCTTGAGGGATTTCTAGAGGTTCTTTTATTTCCTCTGATTCCTCAGGCTGAACATCTTTAAAGATGTCCTCTAGTTCTGATTCGAGACTTTCAGTCATATTGACCTCCTCCACCAAAGAGTCAATGATGTCAGCATTCATGCAGTCATTTGAGGTGTCTGGATGCTGCATAGCTTTGACAACATTCAACTTAAACTCATCCTCATTAACTCTCAGGGTCAATTCCCCTTTTTGGACGTCAATGAGGGTTCGTCCAGTTGCTAGGAAAGGTCTTCCTAGAATGAGAGTTGCACTCTTGTGCTCCTCCATTTCCAGCACTACAAAGTCAGTGGGAAAGGCAAATGGCCCAACCTTGACAATCATGTCCTCAATTACGCCTGATGGATATTTAATGGAGCCATCAGCAAGTTGGAGGCATATTCGGGTTGGTTTGACTTCTTCAGCCAAGCCAAACTTTCTGATAGTGGATGCAGGTATTAGGTTGATACTTGCCCCAAGATCACATAGAGCTTTCTTGGTACAAGTACCCTCTAATGTGCATGGTATCATAAAGCTTCCAAGATCTTTAAGCTTCTCTGGTAAGCTCTTTAAAATGACTGCACTGCATTCTTCAGTGAGAAAAACTTTTTCAGTTTCTCTCCAATCCTTCTTATGACTTAAGATCTCTTTCATGAACTTAGCATAAGAGGGTATTCACTCAATTGCCTCTACAAATGGAATCTTTATTTCAAGAGCCTTAAGATAGTCTGCAAAGCGGGCAAATTGTTTGTCTTGTTCCGCTTGGCGGAGTTTCTGAGGATAAGGCATCTTGGCTTTATACTCTTCAACCTTAGTTGCTGCAGGTTTATTTCCTACAGAAGTGGTTGGAGAATCCTGCTTAAGGGGGTTGTTATCAGCACTTGCAAGTGTCTGACCCCTTTGTGGCATTTGAACGCCAGGATTGGGTGCTTTTTGGGCATTTAACGCCAGATTGCAACCCTTTTTTGGCATTTGAACGCCAGAATTGGCTACCCATTGGGCGTTTAACGCCACTTTCTTACCCTTTTCTGGCGTTTGAACGCCAGAATCATTCCTCTCTGGGCTCTTACTGTCCTTAGAGGGATTTTGGGTAGTTGGTTGGTCATCCTCTGTCAGTTGTTCCTTTCTTAGCTTTCTGCTGCTTTGAGTTGATACATTCAATGTCTTCCCACTCCTTAATTTAACAGCTTGGCATTCTTCTGTTATCTGTTTAGATAGTTGCTGTCTTGTCTGATTCAATTGTGCTTCCATATTCTTGTTAGCATTTTTAGTGTCTTGGAGCATCTTTTTAAATTCTGCTAATTATTTTGTCATAAGGAGTAATTGTTGATTAAGCTCAATAATCTGTTCTTGAGGATTAGGATCAGTAATTACTGCCCTGGCCTCTTCCTTTATGTAGGACTCACTGCTAGAGTACAAATGTTGATTTCTAGCAACAGTATCTATGAGTTCTTGAGCCTTTTCAATCGTCTTTCTCATGTGTATAGATCCACCAGCTGAGTGGTCTAAAGACATCTGAGCTTTTTCTGTAAGCCCATAGTAGAAGATGTCTAACTGTACCCATTCTGAAAACATTTCAGAGGGGCATTTCCTTAGCATACCTCTGTACCTCTCCCAGACATTATAAAGGGATTCATTATCCTCTTGTTTAAAGCCTTGGATGTCCAGCCTCAGCTGTGTCATCCTTTTTGGAGGGTAAAATTGATTCAGGAATTTGTCTGATAACTGTCTCCATGTTTTTATGCTTGTTGTGGGTTGGTTATTTAACCACCTCTTAGCTTGATCTTTTACAGCAAATGGAAACAGTAATAATCTGTAGACATCCTGATCCACTTCTTTATCACATACTGTGTCAGCAATTTGTAAGAACTGTGCCAGAAACTCAGTAGGTTCTTCCTGTGGAAGACCGGAATACTGGAAATTTTGCTGCACCATGATAATGAGTTGAGAATTTAGCTCAAAGCTGATTGCTTTAATGGGAGGTATATAGATGCTACTCCTATATGCTGCTGTAATGGGGTTAGCATACGACCCCAGAGTCCTTCTGGACTGCTCAATTCCACTTAAGTCCATGATGGAGAAAGGAAGATGATGTGGATTGCAAGGAAATTATATTTTTATTTTTTTATTTTTTTTAATTAAAAGTGACCGAAAATAATAAAATAAAATAAATGGAAAATAAAAAAAATTCGAAAACTAAAAGAAAATAAAGTCAAACCAAATAGAAAACTAAATTAATTAATTAATTAAAAAGATTTTGGAATTAGCAATTAAAAATATATGATTGAAAATTATTTTGAAAAAGATATGATTGAGAAGATATGATTGCAATTAAAAAAATGATTGAAAAGATATGATTAAGGAAATTAAAAAGATTTGATTTTTGATAAAGATTTGAAAAGATCAATTTTTGAAATTAGAATTTTGACTTGACTAAAAAAAAGATATGATTTTGAAAATCTTTGACTAATTTAATGCAAAATTTCAAAAATTATGAGTAAAATAAGGAAAGGATATTTTTTTGATTTTTAATTTTTAATGAGGAAAGAGAAAAACAACAAAACGACACTAAACTTAGAAATTTTAGATCAAAACAAAGAGAACAAACAAGAAAACTTTGAATGTCAAGATGAACACCAAGAACACGTTGAAGATCAAGATGAACACCAAGAAAATTTTTTTTTTTAATTTTTAAGTGAATAAAAGCACAAAAGACACCAAACTTAAAATTTTTAGAAAATCAAACACAAATTTTCGAAAATTTAAAAGAAAACACAAAGAAGACACCAAACTTAGAATTTTTAAAGATCAAGAAACAACTAAGACTATGCAAATTCAAAAAATTAAAAGAAAGTAAAAGCATGCAATTGACACCAAACTTAAAATATGAAGCTAAACTCAAATAAAAGACTCTAAACAAACAAAAATAAAATATTCCTAATCTAAGCAACAAGATAAACCGTCAGTTGTCCAAACTCGAACAATCCTCGGCAACGGCGCCAAAAACTTGGTGCACGAAATTGCAATCACACTTTTGCAATTCCGCACAACTAACCAGCAAGTGCACTGGGTCGTCCAAGTAATACCTTACGTGAGTAAAGGTCGATCCCACAGAGATTGTCGGCTTGAAGCAAGCTATGGTTATCTTGTAACTCTTAGTCATGATATCAATAATTCTCAGATTTAATTGTGAAAAGTGGAAGAACATGAAATAAATACTTGTTTTGCAGTAATGGAGAACAGGTTGAGGTTTTTGAGATGCTCTATCTTCTGAATCTCTGCTTTCCTACTGTCTTCTTCTTCATACACGCAAGGCTCTTTCCATGGCAAGCTGTATGTAGGGTTTCACCGTTGTCAATGGCTACCTCCCATCCTCTCAGTGAAAATGTTCAACGCGCTCTATCACAGCACGGCTATTCATCTGTCGGTTCTCGATCATGTCGGAATAGAATCCAGTGATTCTTTTGCATCTGTCACTAACGCCTCACAATCGCGAGTTTGAAGCTCGTCACAGTCATTCAATCCCTGAATCCTACTCAGAATACCACAGACAAGGTTTAGACCTTCCGGATCCTCAAGAATGGCCGCCAATATATTCTAGCTTATACCACGAAGATTCTGGCTAAAGAATCCAAGAGATATCCACTCAATCTAAAGTAGAACGGAGGTGGTTGTTAGGCACACGTTCATAGGTGAGAATGATGATGAGTGTCACGGATTATCACATTCATCAAGTTGAGGAGCAAGTGATATCTTAGAATGGAAACAAGCGTGTTTGAATGAAAAATAGTAGTAATTGCATTAATCCATCAAGACACAGCAGAGCTCCTCACCCCCAACCATGGGGTTTAGAGACTCATGCCGTAGAAGGTATAATATGAAACGTGTAAAGTGTCATGAGGTGAAGATACAATAGCAAAAAGTCCTATTTATAGTGAACTAGTGACCTAGGGTTTACAAGAATGAGTAAATGACGTAAAAATCCACTTTCGGGGTCCACTTGGTGTGTGCTTGGGCTGAGCATTGAAGCTTTCATGTGTAGAGACTTCTCCTGGAGTTAAACGCCAGCTTTTGTGCTAGTTTGGGCGTTTAACTCCAACTTTTGTGCCAGTTTCGGCGTTAAACGCCGAAAATTCTGAAGCTGATTTGGAACGCCAGTTTGGGCCATCAATTCTTGGGCAAAGTATGGACTATCATATATTGCTGGAAAGCCTAGAATGTCTACTTTCCAACGCAATTGAAAGCACGCCAATTCGGCTTCTGTAGCTCCTGAAAATCCACTTCGATGCAGGGAGGTTAGAATCCAACAGCATCTGCAGTCCTTTTTCAGCCTCTGAATCAGATTTTTGCTCAGGTCCCTCAATTTCAGCCAGAAAATACCTGAAATCACAGAAAAATATACAAACTCATAGTAAAATCCAGAAATGTGATTTTTAATTAAAAACTAATAAAAACATACTAAAAACTAACTAAAACATACTAAAAATATACTAAAAACAATGCCAAAAAGCGTATAAATTATCCGCTCATCAACAGCCTGCCATATTCTCATTGCAAATGATAGACAAGTCAGTAAGACAAGCTTATAAACTGGTAGAAGACGTGTTGGTAAAGGTTGAAGGCCTTTACATCCCTGCTGATTTCATAATCTTAGACACTAGGAAGGAGGAGGATGAATGCATCATCCTTGGAAGACCTTTCCTAGCCACAGCAGGAGCTGTGATAGATGTTAACAGAAGAGAATTAGTCCTTCAATTTAATGGGGACTACCTTGTGTTTAAGACCCAAGGGTGTTCTTCTTTAACAATAGAGAGGAAGCATGAAAAGCTTCTCTCAGTACATAGTCAAACAGAGCCCCCACAATCAAACTTTAAGTTTGGTGTTGGGAGGCCACAGCCAAACTCTAAGTTTGTTGTTGAATCCCCACATTCAAACTCTAAGTTTGGTGTTGGAAGTCTACAACATTGACCTGATCACCTTTGAGGCTCCATGAGAGCCCACTGTCAAGCTAGTGACATTAAAGGAGCGCTTAAGGCAACCCAATTTTTATTTATCTAATTCTATTTTTATTTTTATTTTTCTTTTATGTTTTATTAGGTTCATGATCATGAGGAGTCACAAAATAAATACTAAAATTAAAAACAGAATAAAAAAATAGCAGAAGAAAAAGCACACCCTGGAGGAAGGTCTTACTGGCGTTTAAACGCCAGTAAGGAGCATCTGGCTGGCGTTCAACGCCAGAACAGAGCATGGATCTGGCGTTGAATGCCAGAAACAAGCAACATCCTTGCGTTTAAACGCCAGGAATACATCCTGAGGAAAGCTGGCGCTGAACGCCAGAAATAAGCATGGAACTGGCATTCAACGCCAGAAACATGCTGCAAATGGGCGTTGAACGCCCAAAACAAGCATGAAGCTAGCGTTCAACGCCAGAAACAAGCACCAATCTGGTGTTGAACACCAGGATTGCATGAAAAGGGCGTTTTACACGCCTCATTGGTGTAGGGATGTAAATCTTTGACACCTCAGGATCTGTGGATCCTACAGGATCATCTCAGGATCTGTGGACCCCACAGGATCCCCACCTACCTCAACTCACCTTCTCTCCTCTTCACACAACCCAATAAACACTCTTCCCCCAAAACCCTTCACCAATCACCTCGATCTCTCTCCCCTATCACCTCTTCGCCACTCACATCCACCCACTCTTCCCCAAAAACCCCACCTACCTTTAAACCCCTCTATCCTTCTTCATTTTTACAAACCACAACCCTCTCTTCTTCACCTTGGCCGAAACCACACACTTCTCCCTTTCCTCCATATTTTCTTCTTCTTCTTCTTCTTCTTTCTTCTCTTGCTCGAGGGCGAGCAATATTCTAAGTTTGGTGTGGTAAAAGCATAGCTTTTTTGTTTTTCCATAACCATTGATGGCACCTAAGGCCGAAGAACCTCTAGAAAAAGGAAAGGGAAGACAAAAGCTTCCACCTCCGAGTCATGGGAGATGGAGAGATTCATCTCCAAAGCCCATGGTGGCCAAGAAGAAGGTGATCCCCGAGGTCCCTTTCAAGCTCAAGAAAAATGAGTATTCGGAGATCCGACATGAGATCCAAAGAAGAGGTTGGGAAGTTCTGACCCCATTCAACAAGTCGGAATCTTAATGGTTCAAGAGTTCTATGCCGATGCATGGATCACTAGGAACCATGATCAAAGTGTGAACCCGAATCCAAAGAATTATCTTACAATGGTTCGGGAGAAATACTTAGATTTTAGTCCGGAAAATGTGAGGTTGGCGTTCAACTTGCCCATGATGCAAGAAGATGCACGCCCCTACACTTGAAGGGTCAACTTTGATCAAAGGTTGGACCGAGTCCTTATGGACATATGTTTTGAAGGAGCTCAATGGAAAAGAGACTCCAAAGGCAAGCCGGTTCAATTAAGAAGACTGGACCTCAAGTCTGTGGCTAGAGGATGGTTAGAGTTCATCCAACGCTCCATCATCCCCACTAGCAACCGATCCGAAGTTACAGTGGATCGGGCCATCATGATCTATAGCATCATGATTGGAGAGGAAGTAGAAGTTCATGAAGTCATCTCCCTTGAATTCTATAAAATAGCCGAAAAGCCCTCTACCTTGGCAAGGCTAGCTTTTCCTCATCTTATTTGCCATCTATGCTACTCAGCTGGAGTTATCATAGAAGGAGACATCCTCATTGAAAAGGACAAGCCCATCATTAAGAAGAGGATGGAGCAAACAAGAGAGCCCACTCATGGATCCCAAGAGATGCATGAGGAAGCTCATCACCAAAGAATCCCGGAGATGCCTCAAGGGATGCACTTTCCTCCCAACAACTATTGAGAACAACTCAATACTTCTCTAGAAGACTTGAGTTACAATATGGATCAATTAAGGGTGGAACATCAAGAACACTCCATCATTCTCCATGAAATTAGAAAAGATCAAAGAGCAATGAGGGAGGAGCAACAAAGGCAAGGAAGAGACATAGAAGAGCTTAAGGACATCATTGGTTCTTCAAGAAGAAAGTGCCACCATCACTAAGGTGGACTCATTCCTTGTTCTTATTTCTCTTTTTTTTTTTTTGAGCTTTATGTTATCTATGTTTGTGTCTTTATTACATGATCATTAGTATGTAGTAACTATGTCTTAAAGCTATGAATAATTCCATGAATCCTTCACCTTTCTTAAATGAAACATGTTTTTAATACAAAAGAATAAGAAGTACATGATTTTCGAATTTATCCTTGAATTTAGTTTAATTATATTGATGTAGTGACAATACTTTTTGTTTTCTGAATGAATGCTTGAACAGTGCATATTTTTTATTTTGTTGTTTATGAATGTTAAAATTGTTGGCTCTTGAAAGAATGATGAACAAAGTGAAATGCTATTGATAATCTGAAAAATCATGAAATTGATTCTTGAAGCAAGAAAAAGCAGTGAATAGCAAAAGCTTGCGAAAAAAAATGGCAAGAAAAATAATAGAAAGAAAAAGAAAAAGCAAGCAGAAAAAGCCAATAGCCCATAAAACCAAAAGGCAAGGGTAAAAAGGATCCAAGGCTTTGAGCATCAATGGATAGGAGGGCCCAAGGAAATAAAATCTAGGCCTAAGCGACTAAATCAACTTGTCCCTAACCATGTGCTTGTGGCATGCAGGTCCAAGTGAAAAGCTTGAGACTGAGTGGTTAAAGTTGTGATCCAAAGCAAAAAAAGAGTGTGCTTAAGAGCTCTGGACACCTCTAATTGGGGACTTTAGCAAAGCTGAGTCACAATCTGAAAAGGTTCACCCAGTCATGTGTCTGTGGCATTTATGTATCCGGTGGTAATATTGGAAAACAAAGTGCTTAGGGCCACGGCCAAGACTCATAAAAGTAGCTATGTTCAAGAATCAACAAACTTAACTAGGAGAATCAATAACACTATCTAAAATTCTAAGTTCCTAGAGATGCCAATCATTCTAAACTTCAAAGGATAAAGTGAGATGCCAAAACTGTTCAGAAGCAAAAAGCTACAAGTCCCGCTCATCTAGTTAGAACTAATATTCATTGATATTTTGAGCTTTATAGTATATTCTCTTCTTTTTATCCTATTTGATTTTTAGTTGCTTGGGGACAAACAACAATTTAAGTTTGGTGTTGTGATGAGCGGATAATTTATACGCTTTTTGGCATTATTTTTAGGTAATTTTTAGTAGGATCTAGCTACTTTTAGGGATGTTTTCATTAGTTTTTATGCTAAATTCACATTTCTGGATTTTACTATGAGTTTGTGTTTTTTTCTGTAATTTCAGGTATTTTCTGGCTGAAATTGAGGGACCTGAGCAAAACTCTAATAGAAGGCTGACAAAGGACTGCTGATGCTGTTGGATTCTGATCTCCCTACACTCGAAATGGATTTTCTGAAGCTACAGAACTCCAAATGGCGCGCTCTTAATGGCTTTGGAAAGTAGACATCCAGAGCTTTCCAGAAATATATAATTGTCCATACTTTATTCGTGATTAGACGACGTAAACTGGCGCTCAACGCCAGTTCTATGCTGCATTCTGGAGTCAAACGCCAGAAACACGTCACGAACCAGAGTTGAACGCCAAAAACACGTTACAACTTGGTGTTCAACTCCAAAAGAAGCCTCTGCACGTGTAAAGCTCAAGCTCAGCTCAAGCACACACCAAGTGGGCCCCGGAAGTGGATTTCTGCATCAATTATTTACTTCTGTAAACCCTAGTAGCTAGTCTAGTATAAATAGGACATTTTACTATTGTATTAGACATCTTTGGTCTCGATTTTATTCCATCATTCATCTTAGGAGACTATTGATCACGTTCATGGGGGATGGCCATTCGGCCATGCCTGGACCTTCATCACTTATGTATTTTCAACGGTGGAGTTTCTACACACCATAGATTAAGGGTGTGGAGCTCTACTGTACCTCAAGTTTTAATGCAATTACTACTATTTTTTATTCAATTCAATTTCTTCCTGTTCTAAGATATTCGTTGCACTTCACCATGACGAATGTGATGATCTGTGACACTCATCATCATTCTCACCTATGAACGCGTGACTGACAACCACTTCCGTTTTACCTTAGACCGGGCGCGTATCTCTTGGATTCCTTAATCAGAATCTTTGTGGTATAAGCTAGAATTGATGGCGCCATTCATGAGAATCCGGAAATTCTAAACCATGTCTGTGGTATTCTGAGTAGGATTCAGGGATTGAATGACTGTGACGAGCTTCAAACTCGTGATTGTTGGGCGTGATGACAAACGCAAAAGGATCAAGGGATTCTATTCCGACATGATCGAGAACCGACAGATGATTAGCCGTGCTGTGACAGAGAATTTGGACCATTTTCACTGAGAGGATGGGATGTAGCCATTGACAACGGTGATGCCCTACATATAGCTTGCCATGGAAAGGAGTAAGAAGGATTGAAGGAAGGCAGTAGGAAAGCAAAGATTCAAAAGGAGCACAGCATCTTCATACGCCTATCTGAAATTCCCATCAATGATTTACATAAGTATTTCTATCTTTATTTTCTGTTTATTTATTATTATTATTCGAAAAATCCATAACCATTTATTATCCGCCTGACTAAGATTTTCAAGATGACCATAGCTTGCTTCATACCAACAATCTCCGTGGGATCGACCCTTACTCACGTAAGGTTTATTACTTGGACGACCCAGTGCACTTGCTGGTTAGTTGTGTGAGGTTGTGAAGAAAGTGCTGAGTTATAAATGCGCATACCAAGTAGAATGCCATTATTAGAGATCACAATTTCATGCACCAAAAGCCATGAAGGAGAAGAATAAAATGGCTCAGTAAACTATGATGACCAAAACTATGTGCTTTTCACTCCTTATCCCAATCCTTGTCCATTCACCCATGTTATAGAGGAGTGAAGTTTCAAGGCTTGAAACATTGCTTCAGCACATATTGATTTTTCTTCTCCCAAGATTAGAATGCAACAGCAGCGTTCACAGAGGAGAGAGAGAGAGAGAGACAGAGAGAGAGAGAGAGCAGTGACATACAACCATACTTTCAATCTTCTCTTTCAACCTTTTTCATCTTGCTTCTTGAATCTGAGCCATGCATCTTGCTTTGGCCCCAAGTGAAATTTTTTATATTTGATAAGCAACATAGAGCACCATTGACTTCAGTTTCTTCATTTTTCAATTCGGTGCTTGTTCAGAGTTGATTTCTTTACTGTTCCTTGATGAAGCACAAATGGAGAAATCACTTTTTTTGTGATTTTATTTTTAGATTAGATCTTTCTTTTTTGCTATAGCCCCTTTACTTTCTCTTCTTTGCTTGAAAATGAAAACTAGCTTTTTGATCTTCCCTTTGCTCTAGCTTCAAAACTTTTCCATTCTTTCTTTTTGTTTCAGAGTGATGTGATGTAAAAGAAAGAGAAGAGAGAGTTTTGGTTTCGATGGTGTGGAGTGTTTGAATAAAATGAAATTCAAGTTTAGAAGAGTGAGTTTTGGTTATGGACCACCGTATGGGCTTAAATTTGATTATGTGCCAATTTGTTTTCTTTTTTTATTGGGCTTGACATTTGCTTTTGTTTCTTATGAGTGATATAGTGAGTATAGCAGATATCTTCTTGAGTTATATTGTGTATGTATATGGGCTTGACTTAGTTTGGGCTCATTTTTATGCTTTTTGGGCCAGTGTGATTAATTCAAATTCTGCACACTAAACAAAAAATATTACACAAATAATTTGATATTAATCAAATAATGTTTAGTTATCATCTTAATCATAGTTTAGTTCTCTAAACTCAACACTTTTCAAATGAATTTTATCAGTACTTAAGGGATGAAGGCATAGCTCATATATAGACTTACATGTCTGTATACTCCACAAGAAAATAAATGGCCTTGCTGAAAGGAAGTATAGACACATAGTGGAGACTGGTCTAACTCTACCAGCTACTATTTTTCTTCCCTTATACTATTTAGATGAAACTTTCTCTATTGTTATTACAATCGTATGCTTTCTGTTGTTATAAATAACAAATCACCTTATGAACTCTTATTTCATCATGCTTTAAACTATGGTTTTCTTAAGGTGTTTGGTTGTTTATGCTATCTTAACATGAGACCTTGCAATCAACACAAACTTGAGTTAAGATCTCAACCTTATTTGTTTCTTCGTTACTCTACAAATAAAAAAGGTTACAAATGCTTATGTGCAAATGGCAAACTCATAATTTCTAGGGATGTTATATTTCATGAGAATAAATTTTTATTTATGACACTATTTAAAAAAATCTGACAATCACTTTTTCTTTCTAGCACATATATTGTTTCTGAACTCTTACCTACTATCCCAATTCTCCCCTTCTCATATAGATCCTCATAATCATATTAACGCATTTGTTTACTCTAATAATCACCATTCAAAAGAATCATATAATTCTAATTATCTACCAGATTCCTCATCTTTAGATAACAATACATCTCTTAGAAATACTTTACCTCAACAGCAACAACAAATTTGTCTTACACATGCTGATAATCTAATACCTATCTCAAAATATTGAGATCAACTTACCTTTTATGTCATCATCTTGTAACTTAAATCCTACCACAAATCAAAATTTACATTCAATGAAGACAAGGTCTAAAACTAGAGCCTTGCAACTAAAGGCACTATATGTTACTTCATCTGATGCAGATTTAGGCCGTTCCCATCAAATTTCCAAGTCTGTTTAAATTGATTTAAAACTACCAAAATGGAAAGAGGCTATGATGGTTGAATATCAAGCTTTCTTGCATCACAAGACATGGGCCTTACTGAAACTTTCCCCGAATGAAAAAGTCATCAGCTGTAAAATGGATTTTACTCTAAAAAAGAATGCTCAAGGAAAAGTTGCAAGTCAAAAAGTCAGGCTTTCTAGAGGTTATACTCAAATGGCTGGGGTAGACTTTGATCAAGTCTTCTCACCAGTTATAAAACTTGTAACAATTAGGATCATACTAACTAGCTTTGTCTAATGCATGAAAGGTAAAACAGTATGATTTTCCCAATGCCTTCTTAAATGGAACTTTATACGAAATAATATACATGATTCAACCACCTATTTTTGTTCATAATAATATACATGGCACCAAGTCAGATCCTTCTCTCTTTACAAGGTTCACTCTAAATTTAGTAATGTATATTTTAATTTATGTAAATGATATGTTAGTAATGAATCTAAGATTTTCAACGTCTTAAATAGATTGCATTCCACCTTTTTTCTTAAATTTAGATGATATGTTAGTAATGCAAGCTATTGTTTCTATAGCACATGTTCCAGGCAGTAATTAAGTTCCAGATATTCTAACAAAACCATTGATTGCATTTCTGTTTGACAAGTTCAGGGACAAACGCAAGTTGTCTATACAACCTCCCTGAATTTGAGGGGGGATCTTAGGCTATATATATAGGGCTGGCAATATATATCCTACCCGTGGATACTTAACCTGAACAGTTCGGGTAGGGTGGTCTACCCGCCCCGTTGCGGGTGGGATAGGGTGTGGTGCGAGTTTGCCTGTGAGTAGGGTAGAGTATGGGTTCATGTATACCCTATCCTACCCTATCCACACCCCTAATATATTATATAATATATATGTAAAAGTTATGTATGTAGTGAAGAAAGTGAGTGTTGAACTCACAATCTTCTTCTTATATGAATTTAAAATAACTACTAAACTAGTTGATGATTATATTAAATGTAATTTTATGTTGAATTTCTTTAAAGATTTTATTGTTTATAATTTTAATTTGAACATAGTTTTTTATTTTCTATTTTATTAATATGTATGAAATTTAGAATGACTAAATTTTATATTTGTTTAAAAACTTTTTATTTTTCTGCGGGTAAGGTAGGGTTCAGAATTTTAGGGTGCAGATAGGATTAAGGTTGAGAAATTCTTAACCCACAAGTAAAGTAGGGTAAAATTTTAAAAAAGTTTTCAATTTGCGAATAGAGTTAGGATCCTACCCCACCCATTGCTAACCCTATATATATAGAAGTATGGTACAACAAGGCAGTTAGAATGCTAACTAACATATCTATATATAGCAGCAACTATAATGTGTAAAACACTCTTATCATTCAATACAGTTTCTCATTGATTCCTAATACAACTACTCTTCTTTCTCATTCTATTTTTTTTCTTTCTTTCTTTATTATTGAATATCTTATAATAATGATGACAGAGATATTGGTCCAAAGTAATTTATAATATTTTTTCTATTTCAAAGTATACAATAAAAATTTTACTAAGAGAATATAAGATATAATTTATATTTATATTTTATACATAAATATCATTATATATAATTATTCATAATTCCTATAAAAAAGGAGGTAAGTAAAAAAGACAAAGAAGAAAATACAAAACAGTATATTAATATTATTTTATCACTAAATCTCCCAAATTAGAAATAAAATTAAACACGTAAAAAATATAATTTAAATATTGAAAAGACTCAACATATATAAAGAGTTATGATAAATTAATTTGTATGAGATAAAAATGATAAAATTCACAATAAAAATTTATAAAAACATAAATAAATAGGAACAAAAAAAATAGAGCACAATAACAAATAATAATATTTTATAGTTTATAAAAAAGGTAGAAATATTGCATCATAGAAGGAAAAAAAGTATTATCGAATGAAATAACTATTGGTAAAAGAATGAGATTCTCTTCTAGCATATATGACCTTTTACGTGAATAAGTTATGAAATATAGAAATAGGTAAAGAAAAAAAAATGAATAAAATTGTATTTTTTCAATAAATTGAAGAAATATTCGCGACCATATAATTGATGGTGGACATATAACTATTAGACAATAAATTACAAGAAAATATTAATAAAAATATTAGATTTGATATTAAAATAAAAGAGAAATATAAAAAATGAATAAAAATCTAAAAATTGAAATAAAAACATTTAGGATCAAGGAAAGAAATAAAGAAAAACTTTTGATAAATAACAAAATATTAACGTGACAATAAATTGAATTAACTAAATTAAATAATTGATATAATAATTTAAGTATGAATCTTTGGCTCAATAAAATAAGTTAAATAAATAAAACACATCTTACAAATATGCCATGTAAAAATTATAACGCTTTTAAAAATTAATAATCAAAATACATAAGATGAAAAAATTAATATAAATTAAAATAAAATTAATTTATTTATTTAAGTCAAATCAAATAATTAATATAATTGATTAGTTATAGTAATATAGTCAAATAAAATATTAAATAATTTAATATCTATCTCAATCAAATCAAATAAATGATTAATTATGACACTCTTAAAAACCATTAATCAAAAAATATATATAAAAAAATGAATGTAAATTAAAACAAAATCAATTTATTTAATTCAGTTAGATCAAATAATTAATATAATTTATTAGTTATAGTTAATGTGGTCAAACAAAATATTAAATATTTTATCTCAATCAAATTAAATAAATAAATAAATAATTAACGTATTTAAATGAATCAAATTAAATAAATTAAAAAATATCTTAAAAAAATATACCATGCCAATTATGCTGTTAATTGAAGAAACTCAATTTTAATATTATAAAATAATAATAATAATAATATAGTAATGTTAAAATAATTAGCTTTTAATCTTAAGTTTCTCAATTAGCATGCAATAATTATGTGATTCCATTTTTAAAATGGTATTTCTTGTATACGATTTTTAAGTTATGTTATATTTGTTTATAGTTATGTGAAATTTAATTATTTTTATTTATTTATTTGGTATATTTTAAATTGAAGACAATGAATATAAATATAATGAATAAATATATTATTTATATACTATTTATTAAATACATTTTAATAATTTCAGTTAATATAATACATTCTCATATTTTTATAAAATACATTAATTATATTTATATATATAACTTTATTTTAATGTATTTTTTATATTTTAATATTGATTTGAGTGTGTGTGGTTAATTTTACGGCTAATATGTGAGTTGTCACTCGTGCTAATAAAGATCCCGGTATACAGATTGTTAAAAATTTGAAAATTCAACTCTTTTTAGCATATAGTATAACTTATAATTGGTAATAAATAAATTTTAAGATGATAGACACCAAATGCTGACGTTGACATTAACAATCTTGAGTCGGATCGAGATTACAAGTTACTTAGAATAGTATGATTCTAAATTTGTTATCCATATCTTTTTTTTTTCGTTGAGGACTTAAAGATTCCAAATTTTCCATCAAGGACTTTTTGTTGAAGTATATAAACCCTTGTCGTATAAGGATTTTGGCATAGCAATTTCATTCGAAATTTCTTTTTCTTTACCTATTGCTTTTTAATAATTTTCTCCAGTACATTTTGTCTTTCATTACAACAAAATGGCTACTACCCTAGTTGACCAATCTGCCCTTGGTATGATTAAATTTTCTTCTTAACATAGCCTTTATTTTATTATTTCTATTCGGTTTCTATTCATTTAGAAGTAGCGTTTGTAACATTGTGACATGTTTTTAGGGTCACAATTTGATGAGAAGAATGTGCACAATCATGTCACTAAGGATACAAACGAGGTTACGTTGAACGGCGTGTCACATAATGGATTTACAGCACCAGAAATTAATTCATTTGGCCACTCTTTTAGGTATCAACTTCATTTTAGATTCTCTCATTTATCTTTAATTATTGATCCACTACACCAAAACTGAAATATTGCGGTAGTTTTGAAATGTTTTCACAGATATATGTCGCATGAACCTTCATTAAATAAAATTTAGTGACGGTTTTAAAAAATTGTCGTAAAAAAACTGCCTCTATATGTAAGATTTGGTGTAATGATCATGAATGAAGGTTTATGCTTTAGAGCTTATGTTTTATGGGGTTTGGCAGGGCTTATGATGCTGAAAGTGAAAGACAAAAAGGTGTAGAAGAATTCTATAGATTGCAGCACATAAACCAAACATATGACTTTGTAAGCAAACTTTTTTTTATTCAAAATCATTTATCTATCTATGCTTTCTAAGCAATGTCATCGAACTCATGAATATACAATGCTATAACAGGTGAAGAAAATGAGGGAGAACTATGAAAAATTGAATAGAGCAGAAATGAGCATATGGGAATGTTGTGAGCTACTAAATCAAGTAGTGGACGATAGTGATCCTGATTTGGATGAACCTCAAATTCAACATTTGTTGCAATCTGCTGAAGCCATTAGAAAAGACTATCCTAATGAAGATTGGTTGCATTTGACCGCACTCATTCATGGTATATGCATATTCATTTAGTATACATCAAGCTTGTCTAAAAGAGAAACTAAAATACTTAATAGATTATAAACCAACTTAAATTAGTAAAACGATCAACTTATTTGTCTGCCTAAAAATGTAGTAGAAGTTCAAATCCCATCTTATATATGTAATAATTTATTGGCTAGTGACATACTCTTAAATAAAGCTTTAATCTATAGTAAATTAATCCTTGACCTACCAAGTTGTGAAAACTATGGAAAATAAAACAAGAAAGACTTTATCATAATCATAATATTCTTATTTTATTTAATATGATGAAACCTAAACGTCTTTTATTTATTGAGAGACACAACATATCTTAGATTATGATGAGGAGTTAACAAATCATTGTATGTGTTGACTTATTTTAGATCTTGGAAAGATTCTTCTTCTTCCTCAATTCGGAGAGCTTTCTCAATGGGCGGTTGTTGGTGAGAACTTTCACTCAACCATATTTACATAATTAATTTTTTCATTCCTATTAATTAGTGTAACTTTAAATTCAACATTCAACTAAACGATTATAACAAATACATATTTGAAGGAGATACATTTCCTGTTGGTTGTGCTTTTGACGAAGCAAACATTCACCACAAGGTAAACAAGTTGTTTATTATACATAACTTTTAATGGTTTGATGAGTTTCTTATCTTAAATTAGCAACTAATTAAAGTTTCTTTCACGTTGTAGTTTTTTAAGGAGAACCCGGATATAAAAAACCCTGCTTATAACACTAAGGATGGAATCTACACCAATGGATGTGGACTTGAAAATGTAATGATGTCATGGGGACATGATGACTATATGTATTTGGTAAGTCTATATTCAGTTCTTTACATAAACACAATGATTTTCAATGATTATATATATTTATTTTCAATTGAAAAAAATGTTAGTTTTATTTTAAAAATTCTTCTCTTTTGGAATATTTATGATTTAAGATTTATATTTTAGGATCTATGATTTAGGTTTAGAATTTAAAATAAATAAAATAATTAAAAAAATTGAAAAAAATTCCAAACATTATGTTATGCCATTTTGATAATAATTTAATTTGCTCTTTTATGTATTATTTGAACTTTGGATTTGCTAAATAACACACTTTTGTATCTTTAGGTTGCTAAGGAAAATGGTTGCACTCTACCTTCAGCAGGATTATTCATCATCAGATATCATTCTTTCTATCGTAAGCTTTTTCATCATGTGCTATATATCCATCTATAAAAATTTTGCATAATGATGTATAATCTTGTATTGCAGCTTTACATAAGGAAGGTGCATACTCTCATCTCATGAATGACGAAGATCGTGAGAACCTAAAATGGCTCCATATTTTTAAGTAAGTTCATGTTTAACTTAAATGTATCTTTTTTTTCACATATTCTTATGCTTCTTATTAATTATATCACGAACAATATCATATGAGTAACAAAATTTATTCTTTTTTATTAACATTTAGCTAACATTAAACTATAAATACTAAATTATAAATCATAAATATGATCCAAAATATTAAGCTCTAATATTTCTCATATATCACTCGTAATTTTGTGTAGCAAATATGATCTGTATAGCAAGAGTAAAGTGTTAGTTGACGTTGAAAAAGTTAAGCCATACTATCAATCCCTCATTGAGAAGGTGAGACCAAATTTTATATTTTTTTTCTTATTTTAATATTCTGTATTTTAGTTTAACAATTTGGGGTTTTTATTCTTTTATTATGACATGTTTTGCAGTATTTTCCGGCAAAGCTTAAATGGTGAATGGTGAAGCCTCGCAATATATATAGAATGGTGTACAAAGAGTTGAGTTGTTTCTCCTTGGCAAGCATGTTACATACTTTATTTTTAGTTGATCAATCCGTTGCATTTCTTGTCTTTTTAAGTTGCATTTGCAAGGATGTAAATTCATGTAATAAATGCATTATGTATTTGTATATTGCAAACAAATAAATATATACTACTAAATATTTCTTTCAAGCGTTCGTTCGCATTTTCTATTCCTAATTTTAATATTTTGCACTATGGATAAGAGAGGGAATTTACTGTCTCATACTATGAAAACAATGCAAATTGGAATTTAATATTTGTACCAAGGTTGTGAGAATCGAATCGGTCAATAAATTAGTAGAGTGACTGGTTCAATGATTTAAAAGTTTAACTCGGATTTAACTGGTTTAATTTAAAATAAATTTATTAAAAATTTAATATACAAATTTTAAATATTTAAATTTAATAATTTCTTAACTAATAAAATTTAAAATTTTATAATTTTACCTAATAACTTGTTCATATTTTATCATTAAAAATTCACAAAATAAAAAATTCTAAATAACTTTAAGTTCTAATAAAGTAATCAGTAATGAACTAATCAATAATACACATCACATCAGCAACAAAAATTTAGAATAAAAAAATTTCAATAATAATTTCTAATAATCAAATAATCAAAAACAATGACACAAATACAAACTTATATAAAAACTCAAATCATCAACAACAAAATTCAGGATCACAACAAATTTTAACGACAACTTTTAATTAAGTATTCAACAGCAAAAACTTAGAATCCAAAAACAAAAAACTCAGCATCCAAAGCCCAAAAAATCCAAAAACAAAAAATAAACAAAAAAATCAAAACTAAATTCAAAATCATATCAGCAACAATCCTACCCCAGAATACAAAATTAACAAAATTGCAACACTCAGAAAATCAGCAACAACACAAATTGAAGCAGTAGTGCTTACCGGCAGCGATGGAGGAAGGGAAGTGACGGCGAGGGAAGAAGGATGTGACCTCGGACAGAAAGAGAAGGGGTTTGAAGATAGAGGCTTGACGTGAGGACAGAGATAGTGATTTTAGGGCCGACAACGACGACGACAAATACTGGCTTGACGAGACGGAGACTGCGATGCCAACAGCTTCGAGCACGACTTCTAGCACCGTCGAGGAGAAAATGAAGGCTGAGATAGAGGAGACGAGTAGCAACGCGAGACATGTTCCGATGGAGGAGACGAACGGCAAGAAGTGGGATGACGACTGGAGCAGATGCAACAGCAGTGGTGAGATAGTGGTGGGCATGAGTTTGGTGATGGAGAAGACGACCAGTGAGAAAGCGGGTTAGGGTTGGGTCCTCAGAGAGTCAGAAAGAGAACCGATAACCTAAAAAACCTAACCAATTCTGTCAGTTCACCAGTTAACTGTCAATTTGTCTAATTTGTTTATCATTTTTTTGGGACAATTTTAGGCATCAACTGAATCGGCCAGAAGACCAATTTCTGATTAACCTGATCGAATTGGTCGATCTGGTCCAATATTCAAAACATAGATTTGTACAATGTATTTATGCGTTGTGGCATTTTAGAAAGGAACGAATCAATATTAAAAGTAAATGAAAATGAAAATGAAAATCATTTTCATAAAGTAAAATTAAAAAAAATTGAAAATTTTTACATTGTTTTCTATGGACAATTTTGGAAAGAAGAGGTTTTTATTTCTTCTTTTGTTTTGATTTTATTTTTAATTTGCTTACTATAGAATAAATAGTTTTTGTAAATATTTAAATATGAATGTCATTATCATTTACTAATTAGTTAAGATTTTATTAAATAAAATAATTTATAAATCTATTAATTATTTGATTTGATTCATATTTATATAAAGGATAAAGTACTAAATTGATCCCTTACCGCCTTACATTTGGGCGTAATCCTATTTTAGTCTTTAAGGTTCAAAGTGTCCTATTTGAATTAAAAAAAAGTTTCATTTTAGCTTTAATGTAGTCCCACAGTGAGGTCAAAGTTAAATAATTAGCGAAATGTCCTACAGAACAGCAACACAAGAATAAAGTCGATAATTTGGAGAACAAGTACAAGTTTCAAAGGCACAAAATCAGCTGTCAATGCATTAATACATTTATTTATCATTTTTCTTACAATCTAAATGAAATGTTCTCTATAGAACTAAGGAGAATGATAAATAAATATATTGATACATCCATGGTTAATTTTGTACCTTTGGAACTTATACTTGTTCTCCAAATTATCGACCTTGATCTTGTACTACTGTCATGTAGGACATTCCGTTAATTATTTAACTTTGACCTCACGATGGGATTACATTGAAGCTAAATGAAACTTTTTTGGATTCAAATATGACACTTTAAACATTAAGAATCAAAACAGAATTACGCCTAAACATAGGAGACTAATTTAGTACTTTATCCTTATATAAATAAGCCTTTTGGATGCTTTCAGTAACATACCAATAAAATTAATAAAATTATCAATAATGCAAGTTCTCTGGTTCTTTCTATCTCTTCTCTTCTGCTACTTTATTTTATTATTATTGCTACTTATTATATTTGATAACACATTATGTGGGTGAATGGGATAAAGTAAGAGACTTTAGTAAGGAAAGACGATGAGTCTTGAATGATTGTGTTAATGATATGTTGGAAAGACATCATTTTAACATTTATCTCCAAAAATAATAAAATACGTGAACTTTAATTTAGTTTTTGGAGTTTTGAGTTGCTTTTATTTGTTTCTTAAACTTTACAAACTGATTGTCATTAGTCATTAGGATAATTTTTGACACATAAATATTAATAAAGTATTGACATGGACGGTTACATACTACGTTAAAACCTGTAAAATGATGCATTTTTAATTTTGACATTTAAATAGTCAAAAAACGATGCCGTATCACTTGCTTTGTGAGGACAAATTTCAATAAACACTACTTACGATGTTATTTTTGAACTGCTCGAGTGTTACAATCAAAATGATATCATTTTATAGAATCCAACGTGCCATTCAACTGTCCACATCAGCGTTCTATTAAGGTATGTGCATCAAAAATTATTTTAAGGGTTAACATTAGTCATGTTTCCAAAGTTTAGAGACTAAATAGAGGCAATTGAAATTTTAAGAACCAAATTGAAGTTTACATACAATTCAAGTTTAGGGACCAAATTGCGTATTATCTCGACTATTTATCATAGAAAAACTATAGAGGATCAACTATATTATAAGCCAACTCAGCCAACTCCCTTATAATTTTCAATTTTTCAAAAACAAATTTACACAAAAATGACCCTAATTCCAATTTCACTCTCATTCACCACACAAAATCACAAATCATAATCCCTCTCTCCCAATAATCAACGTTGTGCTTCCCTCTCCCCAATGTCCCACGCTGTCGTGGTTTCATCGTGTTGCCGTAGTGCCGCAGCTGCATCGTCCTCGCGGGCCATTGTCGGTCGTCCTTGCATCCTTGTCCGCCACCTCATTCATCGTTCAAGCAAGAAAGACAGCCAGTATCGCACCTCTGCATTACTCTCTTGTGTCCCATCACTCATCGTTTGTGCAGCACTCTCACATCATTGCCACTCTCCCGTCGCACCGCCGTTTGATCCGTGCCATTCGCCCCCATGATGCTTGCCTGTGGCATCCTTGCCACTCGCGACTCTCATTCACATTCATCGCTCACATCCTTTGCTTTTGCAGTTCTATCCACACTCAAGCCATCCACACTAGCGTTGGCTCCCACCTCCATGCCTCGGACGCTTTGAAAGGTGCACAAAAATTCCTTCCTCACCGATTGCAAGGGATCTATAGACAAGGTAACGCCGCTTGTGTCCGTTTCTTTTTTTAATTTTTTTTGGAGGGAACATTAAATTGACTTATCCTCAGTTTTGGATGTTACATTGGCATGGGTTACAGATGTTTCCTTGTGACTACATGTATTATCTACGCCATTCCTCTGTGAATTTGGTTGTTTTCATTTTTTTAAATTCAGTTCTTGCTTTCATTTAAAACTGGATGATCATTATAGAGGGTTTTGGTTATTTTTACTAGATTTTAATGTTAGGTTCTCTTAAAATTAGAAGCATGAATTGATTTTTTGGATGTTTCTTTTAGAGGGTTTCGGATGATGTTTTTTTTCACATTATCGGATTTGTTGTTTAATCGGCTTTAGGATGTTTCTCTGTGTGTTACTGGATATTTCTTTCATAGGTTTTGGATGATTTTTTATAGTAAAATGCAGATAGATGCCATGAAGGTTTGCTTTATTCCTCAATTGTCCATTCTGTTTTCTTCTTTCGTTGCACCATGTGAGTAGATGTTCTTATAGTTTTGACTTATGATTCAGGGAAGTGCTTCTCAAAAACAAATGAAACCAAAGCCTAAAGAACTTGGATTCAAGATAGATTGGTGGTGCGCGAAATTGTGATCACTACACAACTTTGCACAACTAACCAGCAAGTGCACTGGGTCGTCCAAGTAATACCTTACGTGAGTAAGGGTCGATCCCACGGAGATTGTTGGTATGAAGCAAGCTATGGTCACCTTGTAAATCTTAGTCAGGCAGACTCAAATGGGTATAGATGATGAATAAAACATAAAGATAAAGATAGGGATACTTATGTATATCATTGGTGAGAGCTTCAGATAAGCGTATGAAGATGCTTGTCCCTTCCGTCTCTCTGCTTTCCTAATGTCTTCATCCAATCCTTCTTACTCCTTTCCATGGCAAGCTTATGCAAGGGTTTCACCGTTGTCAGTGGCTACCTCCCATCCTCTCATTGGAAATGTTCAACGCACCCTGTCACGACACGGCTATCCATCTGTCGGTTCTCAATCAGGCCGGAATAGAATCCAGTGATTCTTTTGCGTCTGTCACTAACGCCCCGCCCTCAGGAGTTTGAAGCACGTCACAGTCATTCAATCATTGAATCCTACTCAGAATACCACAGACAAGGTTAGACCTTCCGGATTCTCTTGAATGCCGCCATCAGTTCTTGCCTATACCACGAAGACTCTGATCTCACGGAATGGCTGGCTCGTTTTTCAGGCGAGCACTCGGTTGTCAGGCGATCAACCATGCATCGTGTATCAGGAATCCAAGAGATATTCACCCAATCTAAGGTAGAACGGAGGTGGTTGTCAGTCACACGTTCATAGGTGAGAATGATGATGAGTGTCACGGATCATCACATTCATCAAGTTGAAGAACAAGTGATATCTTGGACAAAGAACAAGCGGAATTGAATAGAAGAACAATAGTAATTGCATTAATACTCGAGGTACAGCAGAGCTCCACACCTTAATCTATGGTGTGTAGAAACTCCACCGTTGAAAATACATAAGAACAAGGTCTAGGCATGGCCGTGAGGCCAGCCTCCCAAAGTGATCAAAAGATCTAAAGAACAAAGGATTCCAAAGATCAGAAGATTAAAAGATTAAAAGATGAAAATACAATAGTAAAAGGTCCTATTTATAGGAAACTAGTAGCTTAAGAATTACAAAGATGAGTAAATGACATAAAAATCCACTTCCGGGCCCACTTGGTGTGTGCTTGGGCTGAGCAATGAAGCATTTTTCGTGTAGAGACTCTTCTTGGAGTTAAACGCCAGCTTTTATGCCAGTTTGGGCGTTTAACTCCCATTTAGGTGCCAGTTCCGGCGTTTAACGCTGGGAATTCTGAGGGTGACTTTGAACGCCGGTTTGGGCCATCAAATCTTGGGCAAAGTATGAACTATCATATATTTCTGGAAAGCCCAGGATGTCTACTTTCCAACGCCGTTAAGAGCGCGCCAATTGGGCTTCTGTAGCTCCAGAAAATCCACTTCGAGTGCAGGGAGGTCAGAATCCAACAGCATCTGCAGTCCTTTTCAGTCTCTGAATCAGATTTTTGCTCAGGTCCCTCAATTTCAGCCAGAAAATACCTGAAATCTCAGAAAAACACACAAACTCATAGTAAAGTCTAGAAAAGTGAATTTTAACTAAAAACTAATAAAAATATACTAAAAACTAACTAGATCATACTAAAAACATACTAAAAACAATGCCAAAAAGCGTACAAATTATCCGCTCATCACAACACCAAACTTAAATTGTTGCTTGTCCTCAAGCAACTGAAAATCAAATAAGATAAAAAGAAGAGAATATGCAATGAACTCTAAAAACATCTATGAAGATCAGTATTAATTAGATGAGCGGGGCTTTTAGCTTTTTGCCTCTGAATAGTTTTGGCATCTCACTTTATCCTTTGAAATTCAGAATGATTGGCTTCTTTAGGAACTTAGAATCCAGATAGTGTTATTGATTCTCCTAGTTAAGTATGATGATTCTTGAACACAGCTACTTATTGAGTCTTGGTTGTGGCCCAAAGCACTCTGTCTTCCAGTATTACCACCGGATACATACATGCCACAGACACATAATTGGGTGAACCTTTTCAGATTGTGACTCAGCTTTGCTAGAGTCCCCAATTAGAGGTGTCCAGGGTTCTTAAGCACACTCTTTTTGCCTTGGATCACACTTTATTTCTTTCTTTCTTTTTCTCTTTCTTTTTTTTTTCTTTCTTTTTTTTCGTTTTTTTTTTTGTATTCACTGCTTTTTCTTGCTTCAAGAATCATTTTTATGATTTTTCAGATCCTCAGTAACATGTCTCCTTTTTCATCATTCTTTCAAGAGCCAACATTCATGAACCACAAATTCAAAAGACATATGCACTGTTTAAGCATACATTCAAAAAACAAAAGTATTGCCACCACATCAAACTAATTAATCTGTTATAAAATTCAAAATTCATGCAATTCTTCTCTTTTTCAATTAAGAACATTGTTTATTTAAGAAAGGTGATGGATTCATAGGACATTCATAACTTTAAGGCATAGACACTAATGATCATAAGACACAAACATGGACAAACATAAAGCATAAATTTTCGAAAAACCAAGAAAATAAAGAACAAGGAGATTAAAGAACGGGTCCACCTTAGTGATGGCGGCTTGTTCTTCCTCTTGAAGGTCTTATGGAGTGCTTGAGCTCCTCAATATCTCTTCCTTGTCTTTGTTGCTCCTCTCTCATGATTCTTTGATCTTCTCTAATTTCATGGAGGAGGATGGAATGTTCTTGGTGCTCCACCCTTAGTTGTCCCACGTTGGAACTCAATTCTCCTAGGGAGGTGTTCAGTTGCTCCCAATAATCTTGTGGAGGAAAGTGCATCCCTTGAGGCATCTCAGGGATCTCATGATGAGAGGGGTCTCTTGTTTGCTCCATCCTCTTCTTAGTAATGGGCTTGTCCTCATCAATGAGGATGTCTCCCTCTATGTCAACTCCAACTGAATAACAGAGGTGACAAATGAGGTGAGGAAAGGCTAACCTTGCCAAGGTAGAGGACTTGTCCGCCACCTTATAAAGTTCTTGGGCTATAACCTCATGAACTTCCACTTCTTCTCCAATCATGATGCTATGAATCATGATGGCCCGGTCTAGAGTAACTTCGGACCGGTTGCTAGTGGGAATGATTGAGCGTTGGATAAACTCCAACCATCCTCTAGCTATGGGTTTGAGGTCATGCCTTCTCAATTGAACCGGCTTCCCTCTTGAATCTTTCTTTCATTGGGCGCCCTCTTCACAAATGTCAGTGAGGACTTGGTCCAACCTTTGATCAAAGTTGACCCTTCTAGTGTAAGGATGTTCATCTCCTTGCATCATAGGCAAGTTGAATGCCAACCTTACATTTTCCAGACTAAAATCCAAGTATTTCCCCCGAACCATAGTAAGCCAATTCTTTGGGTCCGGGTTCACACTTTGATCATGGCTCTTGGTGATCCATGCATTGGCATAGAACTCTTGAACCATTAAGATTCCGACTTGTTGAATGGGGTTGGTGAGAACTTCCCAACCTCTTCTTCGAATCTCATGTCGGATCTCCGGATATTCACTCTTTTTGAGTGAAAAAGGGACCTCGGGGATCACCTTCTTCAAGGCCACAACTTTATAGAAGTGGTCTTGATGCACCCTTGAGATGAATCTCTCCATCTCCCATGACTCGGAGGTGGAAGCTTTTGCCTTCCCTTTCCTCTTTCTAGAGATTTCTCCGGCCTTGGATGCCATAAATGGTTATGGAAAAACAAAAAGCAATGCTTTTACCACACCAAACTTAAAAGGTTTGCTCGTCCTCGAGCAAAAGAAGAAAGAAGAGAGTAGAAGAAGAAGAAATGAGGAAGAATGGAATGGCTTTGTGTTCGGCCAAAGAGGGGGAGAAGTGGTGTTGTAGGTTGTGTGAAAATGAAAGGGTGAAGAAGGGTATATATAGGAGAGGGGGGCTCATGGTTCGGTCATGTATGGGTGGGTTTGGGAGGGAAAGTGGTTTGAATTTGAAGGGTGAGGTAGGTGGGGTTTTATGAAGGATGGATGTGAGTGGTGAAGAGAAAGATGGGATTTGATAGGTGAAGGGTTTTTGGGGAAGAGGTGTTGAGGTGATTGGTGAATGGGTGAAGAGGAGAGAGAGTGGTGGGGTTGGTGGGGATCCTGTGGGGTCCACAGATCCTGAGGTGTCAAGGAAAAGTCATCCCTGCACCAAATGGCATGAAAAAACACGTTTTGAGCCAATTCTGGCGTTAAACGCCGGGCTGGTGCCCATTTCTGGCGTTTAACGCCAGGTTCTTGCCCTTTCCTGGCGTTTAACGCCAGTCTGGTGCCCCTTTCTGGCGTTAAACGCCCAGAATGGTGCCAGACTGGGCGTTAAACGCCCACCTGCTAGCCTTACTGGCGTTTAAACGCCAGTAGGTTCTTCCTCCAGGGTGTGCTGTTTTTCTTCCTGTTTTTCATTCTGTTTTTGCTTTTTCAATTGATTTTGTGACTTCTTATGATCATCAACCTACAAAAAAAACATAAAATAACAAAAGAAAATAGATAAAATATAACATTGGGTTGCCTCCCAACAAGCGCTTCTTTAATGTCAGTAGCTTGACAGAGGGCTCTCATGGAGCCTCACAGATACTCAGAGCAATGTTGGAACCTCCCAACACCAAACTTAGAGTTTGAATGTGGGGGTTCAACACCAAACTTAGAGTTTGGTTGTGGCCTCCCAACACCAAACTTAGAGTTTGACTGTGGGTGCTCTGCTTGACTCTGATTTGAGAGAAGCTCTTCATGCTTCCTCTCCATGGTGACAGAGGGGTATCCTTGAGCCTTAAACACAAAGAATTCTTCATTCACTTGAATGATCAGTTCACCTCCATCAACATCAATCACAGCCCTTGCTGTGGCTAGGAAGGGTCTGCCAAGGATGATAGATTCATCCATGCATTTCCCAGTCTCTAGGACTATGAAATCAGTAGGGATGTAATGGTCTTCAACTTTTACCAGAACATCCTCTACAAGTCCATAAGCTTGTTTTCTTGAGTTGTCTGCCATCTCTAGTGAGATTTTTGCAGCTTGTACCTCAAAGATCCCTAGCTTCTCCATTACAGAGAGAGGCATGAGGTTTACACTTGACCCTAAGTCACACAGAGCCTTCTTGAAGGTCATGGTGCCTATGGTACAAGGTATTGAAAACTTCCCAGGATCTTGTCTCTTTTGAGGTAATTTCTGCCTTGACAAGTCATCCAGTTCTTTGGTGAGCAAAGGAGGTTCGTTCTCCCAAGTCTCATTTCCAAATAACTTGTCATTTAACTTCATGATTGCTCCAAGGTATTTAGCAAGTTGCTCTTCAGTGACATACTCATCCTCTTCAGAGGAAGAATACTCATCAGAGCTCATGAATGACAGAAGTAAGTCCAATGGAATCTCTATGGTCTCATTTTGAGCCTTAGATTCCCATGGTTCCTCATTGGGGAACTCAGTGGAGGTCAGTGCAAGCCTGTTGAGGTCTTCCTCAGTGGTGTTCACTTCCTCTCCTTCCTCTCCAAATTCGGCCATGTTGATGGTCTTGCACTCTCCTTTTGGATTTTCTTCTGTATTGCTTGGAAGAGTACTAGGAGGGAGTTCAGTAATTTTCTTGCTCAGCTGTCCCACTTGTGCCTCCAAATTCCTAATGGAGGACCTTGTTTCAGTCATGAAACTTTGAGTGGTTTTGATTAGATCAGAGACCATGGTTGCTAAGTCAGAGGTGTTCTGCTTAGAACTCTCTGTCTGTTGCTGAGAAGATGATGGAAAAGGCTTGCCATTGCTAAACCTGTTTCTTCCACCATTATTGTTATTGAAACCTTGTTGAGGTCTCTCTTGATTCTTCCATGAGAAATTTGGATGATTTCTCCATGAAGAATTATAGGTGTTTCCATAGGGTTCTCCTAGGTAATTCACCTCTTCCATTGAAGGGTTCTCAGGATCATAAGCTTCTTCTTCAGATGAAGCATTCTTAGTACTGCTTGGTGCATTTTGCATTCTAAACAGACTTTGAGAAATCAAATTGACTTGTTGAGTCAATATCTTGTTCTGAGCCAGAATGGCATTCAGAGTATCAATCTCAAGAACTCCTTTCTTCTGATTACTCCCATTGTTCACAGGATTCCTTTCAGAAGTGTACATGAATTGGTTATTTGCAACCATTTCAATTAGTTCTTGAGCTTCTGCAGGCGTCTTCTTCAGATGAAGAGATCCTCCAGCAGAAATATCCAAAGACATCTTGGATAGTTCAGACAGACCATCATAGAAAATACCTATGATGCTCCATTCAGAAAGCATGTCAGAAGGACATTTTCTGATTAATTGTTTGTATCTTTCCCAAGCTTCATAGAGGGATTCTCCTTCCTTCTGTCTGAAGGTTTGGACTTCCACTCTAAGCTTACTCAATTCTTGAGGTGGAAAGAACTTTGCCAAGAAGGCATTGACTAGCTTTTCCCATGAGTCCAGGCTTTCTTTAGGTTGTGAGTCCAACCATGTTCTAGCTCTGTCTCTTACAGCAAAAGGGAATAGCATAAGTCTGTAGACCTCAGGGTCAACCCCATTAGTCTTGACAGTGTCACAGATTTGCAAGAATTCAGCTAAGAACTGATGAGGATCTTCCAATGGAAGTCCATGGAACTTGCAATTCTGTTGCATTAGAGAAAATAATTGAGGCTTAAGCTCAAAGTTGTTTGCTCCAATGGCAGGGATAGAGATGCTTCTCCCATAGAAGTTGGGAGTAGGTGCAGTAAAGTCACCCAGCACCTTCCTTGCATTGTTGTTGTTGTTGTTGTTTTCGGCTGCCATGGTTTCTTCTTCTTTGAAGATTTCTGTCAGGTCCTCTACAGAGAGTTGTGCTTTAGCTTCTCTTAGCTCTCGCTTCAAGGTCCTTTCAGGTTCAGGGTCAGCTTCAACAAGAATGCCTTTGTCTTTGTTCCTGCTCATATGAAAGAGAAGAGAACAAGAAAATATGGAGTCCTCTATGTCACAGTATAGAGATTCCTTGAGGTGTCAGAGGAACAGAAAAATAGAAAGAAGAGGTAGAAGAATTCGAACTTAATTAGATAGAGTTCGAATTGTGCATTGAGAATGAGTGGTACTCCATAAATAGAAGGATGTGGGAAGAGAGGAAGAAATTTTCGAAAATCAAGTGAAATATTTTGAAAACATTTTTGAAAAACTTTAATTGATTTTCGAAAATCAAGAGTGGGAAAGAAATCAAGTAATTTTTGAAAAAGATTTTAAAAGATATGATTAAAAACTGTTTTGAAAAAGATGTGATTAAAAAGATATGATTGAAAAGTTATGGTTTTAAAAAGATATGATTGAAAAGATATGATTTTGAAAACAATTTAAAAAGATTTGATTTTAAAAATTAATGACTTGCCTAACAAGAAAAGATATGATTCAAACATTAAACCTTTCTCAACAGAAAAGGCAACATACTTAAAATGTTCAATCAAATCATTAATTGTTAGTAAGTATCTTTGAAAAAGGAAAGAAATTGATTTTGAAAACATTTGATTGAAAAGATATGATTTGAAAAAGATTTGATTTTGAAAAACTTTGAAAACTTGAAAAAAATTGATTTTGAAAACAAAATCCTCCCCCTTGTGCCATCCTGGCGTTAAACGCCCAGAATGGTGCACATTCTGGCGTTTAACGCCCAATGCACTACCTTTTTGGGCGTTAAACGCCCAACCAGGCACCCTGGCTGGCGTTTAAACGCCAGTCTGTCCTTCTTCACTAGGCGTTTTGAACGCCCAGCTTTTTCTGTGTAATTCCTCTGCTGCATGTTCTGAATCTTCAGTTCCCTGTACTATTGACTTGAAAATAGAACCAAGATCAAATAAACAATGCATGCAAGACACCAAACTTAAAATTAGACACTAGACTCAAACAAGAAACATAAAAATATTTTTGGTTTTTATGATTTTGTAATTTTTTTGTGCTTTTTCGAAAATTATATGAAACTAGAAAATAAAAGTTTCAGAATTCTCAATTTGGATTCTAGGAATCATTGCAATGTTAGTCTAAGACTCCGGTCCAGGAATTAGACATGGCTTCACAGCCAGCCAAGCTTTCAAAGAAAGCTTCGGTCCAAAACACTAGACATGGCCAATGGCTAGCCAAGCCTTAGCAGATCATTGCTCCAATAGCAAGATTGATAGAAATCAACAAGCTCTTGTGATGATAAGTTGAAACCTCGGTCCAATAAGATTAGACATGGCTTCACAGCCAGCCAGACTTCAACATATCATCATGAAACTCTAGAACTCATTCTTAAGAACTCTTGAAAAAAAATACCTAATCTAAGCAACAAGATGAACCGTCAGTTGTCCATACACGAAACAATCCCCGGCAACGGCGCCAAAAACTTGGTGCGCGAAATTGTGATCACTACACAACTTTGCACAACTAACCAGCAAGTGCACTGGGTCGTCCAAGTAATACCTTACGTGAGTAAGGGTCGATCCCACGGAGATTGTTGGTATGAAGCAAGCTATGGTCACCTTGTAGATCTTAGTCAGGCAGACTCAAATGGGTATAGATGATGAATAAAACATAAAGATAAAGATAGGGATACTTATGTATATCATTGGTGAGAGCTTCAGATAAGCGTATGAAGATGCTTGTCCCTTCCGTCTCTCTGCTTTCCTAATGTCTTCATCCAATCCTTCTTACTCCTTTCCATGGCAAGCTTATGCAAGGGTTTCACCGTTGTCAGTGGCTACCTCTCATCCTCTCATTGGAAATGTTCAACACACCCTGTCACGGCACGGCTATCCATCTGTCGGTTCTCAATCAGGCCGGAATAGAATCCAGTGATTCTTTTGCGTCTGTCACTAACGCCCCGCCCTCAGGAGTTTGAAGCACGTCACAGTCATTCAATCATTGAATCCTACTCAGAATACCACAGACAAGGTTAGACCTTCTGGATTCTCTTGAATGCCGCCATCAGTTCTTGCCTATACCACGAAGACTCTGATCTCACGGAATGGCTGGCTCGTTTTTCAGGCGAGCACTCGGTTGTCAGGCGATCAACCATGCATCGTGTATCAGGAATCCAAGAGATATTCACCCAATCTAAGGTAGAACGGAGGTGGTTGTCAGTCACACGTTCATAGGTGAGAATGATGATGAGTGTCACGGATCATCACATTCATCAAGTTGAAGAACAAGTGATATCTTGGACAAAGAACAAGCGGAATTGAATAGAAGAACAATAGTAATTGCATTAATACTCGAGGTACAGCAGAGCTCCACACCTTAATCTATGGTGTGTAGAAACTCCACCGTTGAAAATACATAAGAACAAGGTCTAGGCATGGCCGTGAGGCCAGCCTCCCAAAGTGATCAAAAGATCTAAAGAACAAAGGATTCCAAAGATCAGAAGATTAAAAGATTAAAAGATGAAAATACAATAGTAAAAGGTCCTATTTATAGGAAACTAGTAGCTTAAGAATTACAAAGATGAGTAAATGACATAAAAATCCACTTTCGGGCCCACTTGGTGTGTGCTTGGGCTGAGCAATGAAGCATTTTTTGTGTAGAGACTCTTCTTGGAGTTAAACGCCAGCTTTTATGCCAGTTTGGGCGTTTAACTCCCATTTAGGTGCCAGTTCCGGCGTTTAACGCTGGGAATTCTGAGGGTGACTTTGAACGCCGGTTTGGGCCATCAAATCTTGGGCAAAGTATGGACTATCATATATTGCTGGAAAGCCCAGGATGTCTAATTTCCAACGCCGTTGAGAGCGCGCCAATTGGGCTTCTGTAGCTCTAGAAAATCCACTTCGAGTGCAGGGAGGTCAGAATCCAACAGCATCTGCAGTCCTTTTCAGTCTCTGAATCAGATTTTTGCTCAGGTCCCTCAATTTCAGCCAGAAAATACCTGAAATCACAAAAAAACACACAAACTCATAGTAAAGTCCAGAAAAGTGAATTTTAACTAAAAACTAATAAAAATATACTAAAAACTAACTAGATCATACTAAAAACATACTAAAAACAATGCCAAAAAGCGTACAAATTTTCCGCTCATCAATTGGGCTATTGCCTCAGCAAGTGTAAGTAGTACTACTGATCTTAATCAAGAAATGGTTCGTAGAATGTCAGAATTCAAGGTTCAACTACTAAATAAGAAAGTATTTCATTCTTCTCTTTGCCCATACTTTGTTTGTTTTCACTTCTAAATATAATTTTTTTTTAGAGTGAAAAATTCTCTCGAGAATTAACGCCCCAATTTCCTCCTTTTTGGTTACTTTTATGAGATTTTGATGTTAGTTGCTCTTAAAATTAAAAGATTTAATTGCCTTTCTGGATGTTTATTTCTTTGTAATTAATTTTTTTATAGTTTTGGATATTTCGTTTTTGAGTTATCGAATGTTATTTCGTAGGTTTTGGGATGTTTCTTTTGAGTTATTGGATGTTTTTTTGTAGGTTTCAGATGTTTCTTTTGTACAAATAGATGTTTCTTCCTATAACGATTCAAATGTTTTTCCTAACATTCTCAATATGCCTTTTGTTTTCATATAACAAAGTCTTGCAATATAGCATTTGCATAGAGATGCTGCCAACATTTTCATACTTTTCAAATTGTTAGAAATGTTACATTTTGTTTAAAACTCTGACAGATTCTTAGGAGAATGACAAGTGAAAAGAGGAAGGTACTTTTGTTCTTCTAGACGTCTGTGAAATATTTACCTGCTGAAGGCTTCCATGGTTTGGCTTCGAGTCTCTCCATTTACAGGTCTCCTAAACATGAGGATCACCTTCCAACATCTCATACATATTTTTACTGGTTGTGCCTTCCAACATATTCATCGATGGCCATCATGCAAGATCGTCTTAGAGTTATCACTCAAGAACACATGGGCTGCAGTTTTGGTACTTGGTGAGTAAGTGTACCTGCAATTTGGATACACTACAAAAAAGGTTTGTTAAAACGACAATTTTTAAGGGTTATTATAGCAATTTTAACCCCATTATTATCAAGAATGGCGTTTTCACAAAAAGTCATAATTCTAGGTGCCATTCTAGTTATTATGGCGGTTTTTAGAAAATTGCTACAATTTTCATAGTTTAAAATGACAGTTTTCTCCATGTTTAAAATGGCGGTTGAAACTGCTATTTTAATCAAATAAAATGGCGGTTTTTTTGTTTAAAACGGCAGCTAAAATTTCCGTTTTTACCTAATAAAATGATAGTTTTTTATCATTTAAAGTGGCGGTTAAAACCACCATTTTCATCAATTAAAAGGGCAATTTTTACTTGTTTTAAAACCACAATTTTAACCTTCATTTTATATAATTAAAGTGCCAGTTTTATGCCATTTAAAATGGCAATTTTAATCATAATCTTTATCTATTAAAATAATAATTTTATGCTATTTTTTCCCGTATTAAAATAATACCTTTTGCTTGTTTAAAATAGCAACTGAAATAGCTATTTTCACAGCATTAAAACAATTTTTTTTTAGAATTTCATAATAATTAGATATCATAAGCCATAAACAAAACATCAAATATGACATATATTTTGTATAATTCATACATAGTATCAAAAATTAAAAATCATAACTCATAAGCCATAAATAAAGTAACAAAAATAACATATGCTTTTTTAGTTATACATGTCTTAACATATAGTCGCTAAACATAAAGTCTTCGTTAGAAAAAGATGACGTTTCTTTATTACTCCTTTAAGAAGACTTACTTCCTAGCTCTCTTTACGGTGCAACTTTGCTCTCTTGATACAATTCCTAAGACAAAAGTATAATACACATCAAGATTAGCTAATAAAACATATTAAGCAACCTAAGATTATTATGTTAGTCTTCACACTACAAAATTTTTATTTGTTTGTGATAGTTTTTTAATGGGAGTTACTAAAAACCTCCATAATATATTTTATTTGTGATAAGTTATAAAATCTCCTTAAATAATTAACAAAAACTCTCCCTGTTATAATACTTCCAATCCAATTAATTACAAATAAATCCAATCCAACCAACTATTCACTCAGCCCATACCAACAAAAAAATAAAAAATTCAAAATAGGGCTTCGAGAGAGAGGACGAGGGGGAGGGAGATCTCTCTGAAACCCTAGAATCTCAATGTCATTGCCACCGTCACCGCCAACGCCATTCATCTTCTTGCCGGTGTTGCCGTCATTGTCTCCTTCGTTCCAAGTCAGTGATGATTCCATTCAGATCGTTGAGGTAATGCTTAGATCTTCTGCTTCTGCATCATCTTCCACGACTGGTTCTTCTGCTGGTTCTTCTCCAATGGCTTGCAACATTCAAAGTACGATTTCAGCGCGGACGCGGTGGCACTGGCGGAGAAGATCTGGAAAGCGAGCGAGCGGGAGTCCCTGGAAGCTTCGATTGAAGCTACGTTCGAAGCTATCAGATCTCGTGGAACTGATTCTCATGTTCCAAGTCATTGCTGTGAGAATTTCTTCCTAATTTGTTCTTGTTTAGTTCGGGACTTAAATTTCTCACTCACTTCCATTCAGAATTTTTTCAAACAATCTCCATATCTGTGAGAGAGGTGAATTGAATTTGAGATCTCTATTAACTCCAATTTGTGCCAAGTTCAGCTTCATACGGATACTTTCTCACTTGCTTCTATGATTTCAATGATTCTAGATTGCTATTTTTGCACCTCTTCTGTGGATTTCGTGAATAGAAATGGTTATCTATCCGCAGAAACTTTGTTCGACACTGTTTGGCATTACGAGCCTTGTGGTAGGTGATATGGTCTTGCTTTATTTTTAATTTTTATATCAATTTTCTTTAAATTTCTTCTGATGCCTGTTTTTTTCTATTGCTCCATTAAATTATATTCAAGCGTCAATGCCTTTTCATTGAATGTTTATTAACTTTATAACATATATCTATCTATGGAATATGGGTGTTGGTCTGGACAAATTTATGATTCATTATTGGATTAATTTAAACATACAAATAACATGGTCCATTCATTCTGGCAGGATCCCTTATGATTTCCTTGGTTGTAAGCATCAATGATCCTTATTGTTTACTTCTCGGTTACTTTGACACTTAATTTCACATTAGCTAAATTATGTCTTTGTAATGTTGGTGATATTAATTGGATTTTCTATAGACATTGGATATTTATTCGGAGATACAAGTAAACATTACAGGTTTTTCTTGCCATCTGTTCATTCTTGTTTACTCTTTAGTTTTACCACACTTTTGCTTTTAAAATTGTACGTCTATGAACCTACTTAAATACTAATGAATTCTATATTTTTGAAATTCCAGCACATTTAAAGTTACCCGAACAAGAATTGCTCTTGTATTTATTTTTGGGTTCTGGATGCTGGATCTTGCCAACAACACTGTGCAGGTAAGGTCAAAGAATTAGAATGTGCTTCTTTCTGTTATCTTTATATTGATGAAAGAAAGTAAGTTTTCTTTTTATGTTTTCAAATTTTAATTTGTAGGGGCCAACTCGGGCACTTTTGGCTGATCTTTCAGGTAGAACTTGTTTATTTTACATGCTTTCTTTGTTCACGTTCTCAACAATCATAATGTGGATTCTTGATTTTCATCTTGTATTAAATACCTTCTTGATATTGACGAAACATTATGATACAATAATTTTCCTATTATTAGGTCTTGATCAACGCAATGTAGCAAATGCTATATTTTGTTCATGGATGGCAGTTGGCAATATCCTGGGATATTCTGCTGGTGCTAGTGGAAAGTGGAACAGGTGAGGCCTTGCTAATATTTCACAATGCTAACTATATAAAACTCATTGCTCAGATCCTTTGAGAATGACATTTTGTCAATGATGAAATGTAGAGATAAGCCCACTTATTCATGCAAAGGTCACTATTCATGGGCTCATGGCATGTAATTCTAGCAATTAAAGCCATCTAGCAGATTTCCTTATGAAATCAATTTATTTGAAACAAGTTACAATAATTTGTTTTACATTTTTATGCTAAAGAGTTATTATAGGAGAAGGGATCCTTAGGATGGTGTAGAACAACTCATGAAGGGTCTCTCAGAAGAATGAGGATTCTATCTTTTACAGAAGCATGTTTTTTTTTATCATATTTGTATTTTGTATAGGTTTTACTTGAAGTTAATGCTTATTTTCTGCTTATTGATATTTGTTTCTTACCTGAGCAGATGGTTCCCTTTCCTAACAAATATAGCTTGCTGTGAAGCCTGTGGCAATCTTAAGGCCGCATTTCTTGTTGCAGTGGTGGGTTATTATCTGATATCATTTTATATATTGTCAGATCATATAAAATATGTAAATTTAATTGATCTAGTTGTTCATTTCATATCAATTTGATTGATGTAATTTGTTTAAATTTCTGTTCATTCTATACTAATTACCAATTTCTTTAAAGTTAAATAATCTTTAGCTTGATTGATGTAATTTTTTCAATCAATAATAGTAGTTTATAGCTTTCAAATATGTTTAGGTACAATTTTATATTGTTTGCAACAGTTCAGTTTGATGTAATTTTTTTTTTTGAAAATTCAGTTTTTGTGAAGGTTTTAAATTGCCACAAAAATTTCAAAAAGCTGCCAAAAAATTAAAAACTCAAAACCCCCCACAAAGTAGATAAAGAACCGCCACTAACTTATGTCCTGGGGGTTTTACAAAACCGCCACAAATCAGCTCATGGCACCTCAAATTTTGGAGGTTTAGAAAACTCCCACTAACCTTTTGGTGGGGTATCAAATCCCCACAAACTAGAAAAAAATCGCCACAAATCAACTTGAATCTTGTAGTGTCAGATATAAATTTAAATTATAAAAATAGAAATGAAGATAATATACCTTATCTTCTAAATAATGAGCAAAACAACCCCATTGAGTGCAATCTAATGTCTCAAATAGGTCACGTACAAATCAGAAGACATCATAGGATATTTATGTGATTATTTATGCAGAAAACATCCATAAAAGTTATTCTTCACACACACACATCTCAAACCTAGTAGATTGCCTTAATCAATTATCATGAGAAAACAACTTTCCGTTTTGAGAAAAAAATAAGAGCATCAATATATAATTAGTTGTTAAATAGATTCTTACCTTAATTTCTACGGAACTGAGAAGTGCTTCAAAACAAGCTTGCATGATAGCTCAATAAAATCATAAAAAGATGCCAATGTCAACTCAGCAATGAACTCTTCAACGTGAAATTATATAACCATATTGCAGACAAGATTAAAAACAATTATGAATAACTTTTTGCACAACTTTATAGAAAGCAATGAGCTGCCATTATATCCAATAATAATAATAATAATAATAATAATAATAATAATAATAATAATAATAATAATAATAATAATAATAATTATTATTATTATTATTATTATTATTATTATTATTATTATTATTATAGCTTCTGATGTACTAGTGCCTAGTGGACTTGAAATAAAAAGTCAGTGGTAGACTAGAAATATTTGTACCTGTGAAACTTGTTGAGTAGGAAACATTCTAGTCAATTGTACGTACAATTGGCTACACTACAAGAATAAGGCCGATTAGCTACCGTAAAAATAGTCGAAAAATCATTGCTAATCTGACACAATATAATTTATGATGGATTAGCTACCACCTAGCAACCAATGCTTTTCTTACTAATTACAAGTCGCAGATCAGTGAGGCAAACACAACAGTCGCTAATTCATCAAAAAGTTTTCTCGCGACCGAATAGATAGTCGCAAATCTATCACTAAATCAAAAGCTAATTCCATAGAAGAAATAGATTAAAAGGTTGTTGCTAATTAGCAACAAACTCTACTGCAGCTGACTCATCGCTAAATTCAAGCTAACTTCATAGACAAAATGGAATACTTAGTTGACGCTAATTAGCGAGAAATTTTTCCGAATCTAACTCGTTGCAAGTTGTCCGCTAATATGATCGCAAATCTATCATATTCTGTAGCAAATCTATAGCTAATCTTTGAAAATCCTTAATCAAATTTGTAGGAATTTTATCGTTAAACCAAAGCTATTCTAAATGAGAAAGAAAAGTTACGAAGTAGTTACTAATTTGCTAGAAAATAATATGTAGTCAATTAGTTGTAATACTATCGCAAATGTTATCGAAAATTCCTTTTAAACTAGTAACAAATCGATAGGTATCTCAAAAATGTTTTAGTCACAATGGAGTCTTTAATTTGTTACCATCATCAACCGCGAGTATGTCACTATACTAAAATAAACCTCATATTATATTTTTATTTTAGTTATTGAACTAAAAAATTATATCACATATAGAATAAATTAGTTCATCAAAATTATACATGTTTAAAAAAGTTCAAACCATGTTTCAAAAAATTAGGTATTGAAGCTTAACCTAATAATAACTAAGCCTTTGGGCTTGATCAAATGCCTACTCTATCTTTTCAATAGCTCTAAATAACATGACTTAATTAGTAAACTAACAAAGAAAAAGACTCACTTACAATATCATGTAAAAGTAAGTATTCACTCACTTCTTTAGAGATGTTTTAATTTGGCTACACAAATATCTTCCTGCTTCTACAAAACACAAATGTCTTCCTACTTCTACAAAATTAATTATACATTACACATCTCGGTTCCCATTACACATTGAAAATTAAAAAAAATACAAACAACACCTAAGACTTGGCAAATCAAGTGCACAAAAAATATATCCACCAATTCCACCTTCAGTTTTACCAATATTGTCACTTATACTATAATCAAACTACAAAAATATCACAGAAAAATAACATCACATCAGTAAATCAAAACCAAAAAGAGAACAACAATAAATTATTTATTCAACAATAAATTAAATGAAAAAATAGTAGCCATCAAAACAGCAGTGAAGATAAAAAAAATTAAAATCAAGAACAAAACATAATAGAACCAATAAATTAAAATCAATAATTAACAAATTCAAAAAAAATAACAGTAGAAGTAGCCAACTGCTAATAGTGAAGAACAACAAATTAAAAATTAACAACAAAAAATTAGCAACTTTGAAGAACAACAAATTAAGAATAGAAAATCAAGAACAAACAATAGCAAAAAGCCAAGAACAACAAATAAATAGCAGTGAAGAACAATAAACCATAGCAAGAACAGAGAAAATCAAGAATAGAACAAAATCAATTGTCTTGAATTAATTAATTAATTGATTGATTAATCAATAAAGACCCAATAATCAAGTTAAAGTTAAAATCAAATGAAATCACTATACCCCTAATAATAATCAAGCAAAGTAAGGTGGAAAAAAGTAGCTAACTTCCATTTGAAATTACAAATCTTGCTACATCGCAGGCAAATAAAACTTCTGGAGTCTGCCTTGTCTCTAGAGTCATCTTAGCGAGATTAAGGAATAGCTCTGCAAGTTCAACCTAGGATAACTTGCTTATTTTCTTAGGTTTTTCTATTACCAATGAAACATTAAAGATAAGAACAACAATGACAACTTACTTTATAACCAAGATGCTTATCCAATTTAAGGAGAGCATAATAACGTCGAAACTCTTTTTCGGTAGGCACAAGTATTCCTTTCTTTCTGTGATCATCATACATTTGAAATAATTCAACCGAAGTTCTGTTTGTCTGTTCAATATTGAAGTGAGCATCAAAGCCCTTAGAAAATCCTTCTCCTTTTGTGTATTCACATAATTCATGCATTGCAATAATGTGCAATTTGATCTAAAACCACGAAAATTAACAGCCTCATGTGTTTTAAAATTTTAACCATCACTAGATATTATTCTTACAAACATCACCAGGTAGATGCATGTTCTTGATAAAAGGCATCAGAACCTTCAGAAAATTATTTTACCAACAAATAAATATGAAACTACTATACCTATAAGTGTAACACCCCAATTAGCCTAGGCTTTACCTCGCGTCGTTAAGCAAAGGTTAATCAAGGATTACGATAGTTCTAAGCTCATACATATGATATATTAAAGGAATAATATTATCTAGAATCCTAATGAAGGATATAGTTCAAAAACAGGATTTAAAAGCGCAAAACAAACTAACGAAGCGTCTAACTTAAAGCACAAGAAACAGATGTGATATAAACAAAATAATAGTATAACAGAGTAATATCATAGGAAACTAGCCACGGCTCGCAGAGTTTAAGCTGACTAGCCAAATATACAAATAAGAGGAAACTGAAGTTTAAAATGGCTTATACAAGTTTTGTTCTCTCTCAAACACAAGCCTCTAGGCCAAAATAAAAATACAAAAGTGAGAGATATATATAAATAAACAAAATAAATCAAAGAGACTCAAAAGGTATCCGGATCCTCCGCTTCTATCACCAACCAAACAACTCACCGAGGTGGATTGCGACCTGCATCTAAAAACAACAACAGAAATATGGTATGAGAATCAGAGGTTCTCAGTATGGTAATAGTGCCCAGTGATATAGGATATAAGACCCCGGGATGCCAAAGGCAATCCTAGACTCCATATCCATCCCAAGAATTCCAACTTAAAGCATTCTAAACCAAATAAGCATAATATGTAAAACCTTAACAAAACTTAAGCTGTAGCACTATAAAAGGGTAATCTATCTTAAGGGATTTCTACTCTAAACAAACACCGCTGTTCCACAGCCTTCACCAACCGATCCGCCATGCGATCCCATCGCCACCGCCTTCCGAACCTCCTCAATCCCAGTAAAAGCACAAGTATATACAATACAAGTAAAACACAAGTAGAAGAATATATAGCAAATAATACAAATAGCAATTAGACATGTTATACAGATAGGGAAAACAATATCAAGTCGGCAAAGCATACAAACAGGTAGAAAATGCATATGATGAATGCCTGCCCTACTGGCTGTGATATCACATTGTCGGTTCAACTACCAACCCGACACATCTCCATGGAGATGTTGCCCTTCGGATTCATGGTGTGGGAACCCCCGAGATATAGTGCTCGGATCACTATCCAGGGTTTTGCGCCTGTACGCTCTGATGATCCGAAGGGATGCGAGCGGGATCTATTACCACCGACCTCACATCTAAGCGCAAGCGGGACGAACCACCGCCCTTATGCCACCGCCACTACCTCGATAGGCGGAATCCAACCTCGGCCCCTGCCGGGCGCATAACGTCTCATAATCTCAATGAAAAAGTAGTGCAGTGGTTTTCGAAAACATTTTTAGTACAAGATGGATCCATCACTTCATTCAGAGTCCTCGACTCTTTTCAATCCACTGCTCATTCACATTTCAGTTCTGAACTCAACAGTTCCTTAATCCTCATCTCATCCATCAATCATTCACCACATAATATTGGACCACTTTTAGTACGCCAGAAACCTAAGCCTCCGTTTGTCTAAATTTTCCAATTAATAGCGGCTAAAACCCTTAAATATTTTCCCATGTTTGATTATTCAAAAATATGCCCAAAAATATTAAAAAAGTGTTATAGAAGCTTACAACCTCGTCGGGAAGGTGAAATAGTTGAAAACAAGGCAAAATTTGAGAAACAGCGCGTGTGCGTCCGCACAGGGGTGTGCGTGAACACGCCCAGAAAAATTTTTTAAAAGTGTGCGTATGCACAGGTGTCAAAACTTAAAAGGTCTGTTCACTCGTACAACATGTGCCAGCGCCCCCAACAGACTGGCCTCCCCAACGTGTGCGTGCGCACAGGTCCGTGCGTATGCACATGTTGTAATTTTTTATTGGTGTGCACGCACACCAGCTGTGCCAGCGCCGCAAGCAGATTGCCTGCCTCTGCGTGTGCAGGCGCACAGGTCTATGTGTTCGTACAGGTCACACTTTTCGCAGAGTGTGCGTGCACACAAGGCTGTGCGTGCGCACATAAAATTTTGTAACTTTGCAGAATTTCAAATTTTCAACATCAACTTTGAATGATCATAACTTCCTCTTAAAAAACCCAATTTTCACAAACTTTATATCGATTTCAAGGATTTTCAAAGATCTTTAATTCTAAATAAATATCATTAATTTTTGAAAACTACAGCAAAAGTTATGATCAGACGAAGTTCACCAAAAATCAACTTTTACCCAAAATCACAAGTTCCTCAATTCCTTTATAAATCACAACCAAAACCAAACTAACCAAATCCAAACTCCACTTTTCATCAAAATCAACCCTCTATACCATATTACACCAAACTTACCACATTTTTTCTTCCTCTTTCCTCATTCACAACATCACATCAATATATTACATATATCCAACCTTATTAACAATTTCCAACTACATTACTAATCAATCAACATCAATATCATATTTATCAACACAATTCACTCCTCAACTTCACAATCCTTCATCCTCATCATATCCGCATCAAGCATTACAATTAAACTCAACATTCATCAAAACATCAAAAATCATCACATACCATCATTCAACAACTTAACAACCATTCAAATCCAAACCTATCTTATGGGTCACTAGCGTAAGTGTCCATGAATATTATATACTACATAGAGAAAACCAAACCATACCTTGGCCGATTTCCGTTATGAACCAAATGAGCTTTCAACCAAAATTCAACCACCAATGTAACTCCAACAAGCACCAACAAGCTCCAAATTCACAATAATTAAGCTATATACATATAAATCCCCACAAAATCAACCTAGGGCTCAACATAAGTCAAAAGTTCACAAGAGTTCAAAGTCTCTTACGTTTCAACAGATTTGGATGTCAAAACCCAAAGCTAAGCAAGGATTAGAGTGAACCTAAACATCCAAAATCACAAAAACTCACTTAATCCAAAACCCTAGATACCTGAAATTTTGAAGAGAGAAACTGGGAAGATTTCGTGGTTACCTCTAGAGTTTCTTGGATGGGTTTTGTAGAGCTCTTCACAAGAAACGCATAGCCGCAAACGATGCGGCGATCGGAGCTCCGTAGCTCAAGATATGAGCTTGAGAAGTTGAAAGTGAATAGTGACAATGGAGTTCACTTCTCATCTGCGTGGGTGTATGTGTCTTTATGTGTTGTGCTGTTTTAGTTCATTAAATGGACCTTATATATGTTGGACTTAGGCCCAACTTGGGCCCGGTTCAACCTGTTAGCATTTTTAACCTGTTCGTCCCAACTTTAGGCCAAACCTTTAACACTAACACCCAGTTTTCCATTTCTAATATTTTTCTAAGGTTTTCGGCTGTTTTCACTATTTCTCACACAGTACCAGGCAGACTTAAACCGATTCAACCGATTCAACTGCCAGTTCGTGATTTTTCACGGTTTTTCACAGAAAACACATTTTCTGACTCGGAAAAACCTACTGAGTCCAAAAATCATATTTAAATCCCCAAATTCTCATCCTAACTTTTCGGAATTAAATTTTGACATTTAAATGGTTTTATTCGTGAAAATTCCGGTTCTTACAATAAGTATCCATAATATATATTTGTATTGAGCCTTAATCAATATAGCATATAAGGAACTTGCAGAAAAAATAGATATCATATCCACTTCAATAAGAGAAAAATTAGGTTTTATCATACTTTTGTTAAAAATAAAAAGTGCCATCTATTCAAGCATAGAATAGCCCTTGATAGAAAATGTGATGCATTCTTTGGTCCATTCTAATTACTCTCATCCTATTCCACAAAAAATTATATGCACTAAGAAACCTCTCAACATAGGGATGATCTAGCAGAGAAAGTAGATAATTAATTGTCTTCTGAAATATGGGCATTGGTTGAATCAAGCTTGCTTCTCTCTTTACTGTCCTAGTATACTGCTATGAAACATGATAAATGTTACTAATGAGAAGTGATAATAGTATTTATGAAAAAAGTAAAGTTTACTATTAGTAATATGACAATTGCCTTAACTGCAAGAAGTCTGTTGATTACATTTCAGTCCCCATCCATGCGTTTATACTGGTCAAGATCTCCTTTTCTTTCACGATGTCATCTCTCAGACTCTAAAATGCAGAAATATCAAGTATTTCTATGCAAAGATCAAGTTCATCATGCATACCTGCAGTACACGCAGTGTAATACACTACCACACAAAACTTTACGCTTAAGTCATAAAGCTAAGGTGGTGAGGTATTACGACCTCTAAAATAAAGCTTAAAGAAAAATCGGAAAAATTAAAAGCGCAACGCTCACGTAACAGAAACTTGCATATGAAGAAAAGGGTAAAGAGTATAAACACAGAGAGTAGTAGAATATCAAAGGTACAAAATATCAAACTCTAGGCTCGACCTGCAAAGCCAAACCTAGCCGGAAAATGTTTACATATATATACACACACACACATATACAACCCAGTAATCCCAAAATGCATAAACATACACTTAGTTCTCCACCAAAAGCCTCTAAGAAGATCAGATTCAGAATACACACAAGGAGAATCATCTAGACAAATATACACATAACAATATATCAAAAGCCAACATCCCCACTTCGCTTGCAAAGTAAATCCAGACGCCTAGCAAGGTGCCTCTCGACCTACATCTGAAAATGACAGCATATGTATGGAATGAGAACCAGGGGTTCTCATCCTGATAATGGTGCCCACATACATAATATATAAGGTCTCGAGAAAGTTAGAGGCGATCCTAGAACTCTGACACTCAGATTTAAATCTTAAAATTATAATTTGAAACTATAATAGGGTAATCTATCTAGGGCGCTTATGTTCTAATCCACTTTCTACCTTAACCCTTCACAAGTTCTCCCATTCATCCGATCCTCCAAAACTCTGGTGGAACTACCCTCGTCACTCCTTCGCCAGACAAGGGCCTCTCAATTGCACAAACAAATAATACAGGCAAAGAAAACACAAATAGAATGCAGTTACAGCAGGTAAAACATATTGCAATTAGACATAGATAATCAAATAGGCAAACCTAAGTAATACAAACTTAAACAGAACAAACAAATACATATGTTGTATGTCTGCCGTATGGACTATGAGTCTTATCTGTCGGTTATAAAGTCAAACCCGACATGTCCGATAGTTAACCCTATACAGAACACCAAACACGGAGCAAGTGGGACAACGCCGCAACCCTTGTATCTTACCGCGTACCCGGAACAAGGGACAATCTCACCCTGCCTCTTATTCATATGGTGTTACAGTTCTCAACCTGGAGCAAGCGGCGACAGAACTCAACCCTTGCATCTTACCCAGAGACTCAAGCTCTCCCGGAGTAGGTGGATAACACCACTAAAATCGATTATTCACATTAAATAACGTGTTGAAGGGTGCTTTTGCTTAATTTATAACGGAAACTGCAGAGGAAGGAATGAAATGAAAATCCAGAATTCAAACCAATTGGCACATAAATCTCAAGAAAAAAAAGGTAAGAATGCATTTTAAATAACAAATAGTTAGAGTCAGACCCCGTGTTTTACGTGTGTGGAACAAAGGATTATAAATGTAGATAACAAATATAAAAATATTTTACTACTGTATTTAATATATAATGAAACTTTTGATCATTATATATACAAGTAAGCTAGGAGTAACTAACTAACTATTAACAGAAAGCTGAGTAACAAATTGCTATGCTAAAAGGGGAAATCACTAACTAACTGATTTAATTACATGAGTCACTAACTGCTAACTAATTAAGTAATCAAACGATAAACAAGAAAAGAAGTATTTTAACATCCTAGAGAAGAAAGTTCAATAAAAAGAAAACTAGGGAGTTTGACAGCAACCTTTCCCTTAAAAGTTGGATCCTAGGCAAAGAAAAGTGAGATCAGCCTCTAAAATATATATTTGCTAGTGTTTCCTTCCTTCAAAGATACCAATACACATAGCATAACAACTACATAGAAATAATGAAATACATACCTCACAACTACTTGGTGGTTTATATGGATTGTCAATACTAGTGAAAAAAAAAAAAAAAAAACTCTAGAAAACCAAATAAATAATATGATCATATGATCTCATGTTTTGATATTTCATTTTTGAACCAAAATATTTCTTATAATAATCATGAATATAGAAGAATAAGATATATTCTAATTCCTTATTAAGATCTAACAGCAACAAAAGGCATGGGCACTTAGGTTGCTTGCAATTTCTTGCATTTCTTTAGCATCCAAGATGATAAAGCCAGGGTACTCTGCCATTGATACTCAAATATATTCTAATTTAATTAATTTTTTTTGTTCTTGTGATGTTGAGAGAAATTGATATATTCATTGAAACTTGTGATGTTTTTATTATAAGCCCTTCTCATCAATGATGGTGGCATTATTTTTGAGACGCAAACAATGTAAAGAATGAAAGGACTCGTCTTGGGAGCATTAGAATGGAGAATGCGGTCAATTACCTCTTTCTCCTTCTTAACTTTCTTCATTACTTTAATATGTGTCAAAGACCCAATGGAACAAGTTCTCAAGAAAAGAGTGGCTGAAATTATATTCAAGTCACAATGAGGTATTATATATAATAATGATCATATCATTACTAGAATATGGGAACCAAAATATGAGTTCATTTGATGATAGTTTAAATAATAATGAATAATAATGATTGCCTCTTATACTATGATAATGTAAAGATAAAGCTTTTGGAATTCAAACCATCTATAATGCTGCATCAACAGTCAACACTTCTTTGTGCTTCTCATGAGCTCTTTCTTTTTCAATTCCAAAGCTTCTTAGCAGCAATATCCAATTGTTCATATGTAAATAAAATACATCCCTCATCTTTTACCAACATTATAATAAAACTTCAAATAGCAAGTGATTTTCATGCAGAATGTTTACATGACTTAAGTGTAAAAAGAGATTCAAGTATATTAGGATTTTTCGTGGTTTTTACCATTGATCTAGATTATAAAATATATATGATGCATTTAAATTCACAAGACACTTAAAAAGGGATTTGACACCTGAGAGACAAGCAAATTTCTCATTTCTATGTTTTTACTTCTTTACTGAATATTAAAAATTGATTAAAAATTTTAAAATAGACTCGGACTTTGTATTTTGTCCTAGCTCAGTATAATAACAACCATACTAATTCATATATCAAACACCGTGATTTACTAACTGTATGTGAAAGTAGTTACAATTAAAGAATAAAACCGCTAGTTTATTGACGTTAGGATTTTTGCTAGTAAAGAATTTTATAAAAATATAGTCGCGTTGTAAGTATAGATTCTAAACCAACAGAAAATCCCTTCGTACAAACGTTTTGGTTGTCACAAGTAACAAACCCCTTTGAAATTGATAACCGAAGTATTTAAACCTCGGGTCGTCTTCTCAAGGAATTGCAGGGAGGTGTTCTTATTATTAGTTATGCAAAGATATATTTTGGGATTTTCAAAAGAGTTGAACAAGTAATGTAAAATAACAAGTCGTCAAAATAAAAACTAATAAAGCTCCTGGCAAGGTATGAGAACTGGAAGTCCTATCCCAGTTATCCTTATCAATTGTGATGAGAATTGAATTTTTCTCCCACTAAGTCAATCTCTAACTATGAAGGTAAGTCAAGTGGATGAATTAATTTTGATTCCTCAGGTCCTAGCCTTTCCTTGGGAAAGGCTAGAGTTATTGGAACTCGAATTAATTCTTGAAGAATTCCAATTTTCAGTCAACAATGAGTTTGATAACCCAAGAGTCACCAATTAATCAACCAGAGTCAAAAGGTAGAAAATCTAAATTATCTATATAAATAAAAGAAAGCAATCATAAATTTGAAATACCTCGAATTATGTTAAATAGAAAGTTAGATTGAACATAGAAATCCATAAGCCAAATTGGCAACATCAAATAATCAACTAAAGTAATAAATAAAAGTAGAAAATAAATTAAAGGAACATTGAACCTGTGATGAAAAAGTTGAAATCCTAATCCTAATCCTAATCCTAAATCCTAAGAGAGAGGATAGAACCTCTCTCTCTAAAAACTACATCTAAAACCTAAAATTGAATTATGATCTGATATGAATTCCTCCTTTGAGTCTCTGCATGTTCCCTGACTTTAATCTGTGTTTCTGGACCGAAAACTGGGTTGAAATGCGGCCCAGAATCTCTGCCAGCGATTTTTGTAATTCTGCAGATCGCGCACGTCACGCGGCCGCGTTGTCCACGCGATCGCGTCACTCAGCGTTTTTCGTACCACGCATGCGCGTCGTCCTCGCATTCGCGCCATTCGTGCAGCTTCCAGTCCGTGCATTCGCGTCAGACACGCGAACGCGTCACTCTGATTTCTTCCATTTCGCGTGGTCACGTGAGCCATGCGACCGCGTGACTTCTCGTTGGTCATCTCCTCAATTCCTTGTGTTCCTTCCATTTTCGCACGCTTCCTCTTTATTCTCTAAGTCATTTCTGCCCTATGAAGTCTGAAACACTTAACACACAGATCAAGGCATCGAATGGTAATAAGAGAGGATTAAGATTAGCTAAATTAAGACCAAAGAAGGATGTTTTCAATCATAGAACTAAACTAGGAAGGAATTGTAAAATCATGCAAATCCTATGAATAAGTGGGTGAAAAACTTGATAAAACCACTCAATTAAATACAATATAAACTATAAAATAGTGGTTTATCATTTATACATGCAGGTTTTCTTTGGCGTAAAATTTTATCATTATTAGGGACTATTAGAAATTAACATTTACCTGAAAGAAGCCCCACTCTTTACAAGCTATGTCCAATTTCAACAACCCCATAGAATCTCAACATGAGAAAAGTGAAAAATATCTATGATTGAACCTGTCATTTTATTAAACACAACATAAGCATTCATTCACACAACAACGAGAATAGTTTTTTTTAAATAAAAAAATCTAAATAATGTACTTCTTGTTCAATTTAACTATATTCATATTAAAAAAGAGACTCATGCCTATAAAAAAGAGATTTATTACAGTACCATAATGTAAAACCCTCATCACCAGAGTGTCACACTTTCGGTGGTACCACTCTAATAACGAGGATATTATGACGACTTTTATATATAACCTTACATAGTAGGAGCTTTTATCTAAAATCCTTATTGACTTTTCTTTGAAAAATCGAAACTATTTTTTCTTTTATACATACAAACATGCATGCATATATATATATATATATATATATACATCTCATCATACTTTACAGTCACAAGAATAACTTATTCAAAAAGTAGAGAATCGCAATTTTAAAACCTAGAATGCAAAAAAATAGCAAGCTGACCTACCGATATAGAACAAAAGGGAGGCATTGAGGATTTTGGCAGAGAAGACACAGAGGACAGAAAGGAGGAAGCGAAGGAGATCATTATTGGAGGATGTAAACCCTGCAAAATTAATGAATAATTATTTAATAAATTAATGTTTAGTAAAAGAAATTAGAAATATAAATTTTATAGTAAAATAAGATAGAGCAAATTAAAATAAGAATTTTGACACTAATTTCAAAGAATTTGGTCTAAGATTAGACCAAACAGACCGAACCGGCCGAATCGGATCCAAACCGGACCCGTGAGCCCAACTAACCCATTAAATTAATGAGCATCAACTTATTCTTCTTCTTCCTCATTGAGGAACCCGTGGAGCATGCAAGGAAATGGAAGGGAGAACTCCCTAACCTAACTTCCACTTCAATCTCATCTAACTTCTCGCTCCAAGCTCCAATCGTCGTGCCGTTTGCGACCACGCGACCGCGTAGTGTCGAGCTCTATAAAGCCCAGTCAATAATTAAATAAGAAAACCACTACTGTGTTCCAATTTCTTTGTTCCCAATTTCAAAATTTATGAGCAATTATGTTGAGAATTGTTTAATTACGGTGTTTAGGCTCGAGTTAGCTTGAGAAGAATGTTCAATATTGCTTCTTTGGTGCTTATGTAAGGTGAGAATCCTAGAACCCTAGCTAATTCATTGATTAAGTGTTTTGGGTATTGAATTTTGGGCAAATATTTGTGATAAATGTGTTAGGTATATGTATATATGTGATATGAGGCAATTGAATATGTTGGAAGCTTAATTGGAAGCTTGGAGTTGGTGCTAGTTACTGAATTTTGATGTTGAAGGCTTGCAATCTTGCCTAAGTAGGTTGTCTTGGGTTATACGAAGAAATCGGTCAATGTATGGTTTATGTTTCTCGTATTTAATATATAATGTCTTGTGAAAACTTAGGCTAGACGACTTAGGATAAGTTGAATTATAAGTGTTGAAATTTATTTGGTGGTTTAGTTGGCATTGCATGTTTGGTTTATTGAGAAATGACAAATTGTTGGTCTTATGGTATAAATATATTTGATTTGGTGAGGAGGCTAATGACTGATAACTTTGATAGTGGTAAAGGAAATTGTTAATTGTGGATATGTTAAAGATTACGATTTTTATGCTATTATTGAAAATGTTAGAAGAAAATGCATGTAAGGTTGAGGTATGCTTGGTTTTGATAGAATTGAAAATGCATGTAAGGTTGAGGTATGCTTGGTTTTGATAGAATTTGGGATTATGATGCTGATTTGAAAGGTTGTGGTGATGTTTGTATGTTTAGAGTGTTAGTATTGAGTTGAGTTGGTGATAATAGAAGTTTATGAATTTTTATGAAAAATCAAATTTTTGGCCGAATTTCGGCAAGTCATAACTCAGCTTCCGGACCCCTAATTTGTTTTAAAATTATTTCATATGAAAATTGGGTTCGTGAAGTTTACGCCGTTCAAAGAACAGATGAAAAATGTTTTGAAACAAAAAAATTATGCGTGTCGGAAGTTCGGAGTGCAAAACTGAAAATTCTGCATCATTTAGCATTTTTGCTGTTCTGCATAGCTTGTGTATGCGACCAACCTTGTTGGGTTGGGCATCTCGCGTATGCGAGCAAGGTGCTTGCGTACACGAGGAAGGAAAAATGTACGCCCACGCGTACGCGTGACCTTTCAGTAATGCACTCCCACGCGTTCACGTGGCCCCTGTTTCATCAAACATGGACTTTGGTGATTTAAAGCTTAATTTTGAACTTTTAAACCTCTATTTTAACTCCCTAGTGTCCTAAACTAAATTTTAATTATAGAAAGGGAGTTGAACACTGAGAGGATGATAACTTGTAAGTGAAGAAAGATTGTAAAGGGGTGATGTAAGTTGAAAAGTTTAAGGGGGATGTTGGTTTATAAATAAATGTGATTGTGGCCCCGGGTAGTAGGCAGTGGCGATGTCCACTTCCTCCGGGTATGAGATAGGAAAGAAGAGTATGAAGAAATGAATTTAATTATGGAGTAATAAATGAATGTATATTTGTGATACCTGGGTAGTAGCAAGGATGGTGGTTCGTCTTGCTTGCTCCAGGTTAATGTTTGAGAGTTGATACCGATGATGCTTGATTTAAACTGAATGAATGTATGTTTGAAACCCTGGGCAGTAGCAAGGATGGTGGTTCGTCCTGCTTGCTCCAGGTTAGTGATTATGATGCCTGGGCAGTAGCAAAGGTTGTGGTTCATCCCACTTGCTCTAGGTTGAGCTTTTAAACACCCTCCTAGGTAGTAGCCACAATAGTGGTTATTCCATTGGCTCTGGGTTAAGCGGGTAGTAGCAAGGGGGTTGTAGCTCAAACCCAATTGCTCCACATGGGTGTTTCAGTCCATTGTTAGCTACCAAGACGTGTCGGGTTGGCTATATAACCGATAGATGATATCATCAGCCATAGAACAGGCATGCATCATATGCATATTGTTTGAATTGCTTGCTTGTGCATTAATTGAGATTGCCTAAGTGATTATAATATGCTATTTGTTATTTTTGCTATCTGTATTACTTGTATTCTACCTGTGTTTGCTATTGTCTGCTTGTTTGTCTTTGTAATTTCACCGGAGATGGAGGAACAGAGAAAAGGCGGAAAGATTTAGGGTTCTAGTTAAGTTTTAGTTAGGTTTAAGGAATTGGTTAAGTTTAGGAAGCCTTAGAGAACTACCCTGATTCATTGTTTCTGTTCTAGTTCTTTAATTTTTATAATAAGAGTGTCGGCATTCTATGATTGCCTCTGGCATTCCCAAGACCTTATATCTTATGTATGTGGCACCTTTACCATACTGAGAACCCCCAATTCTCATCCCAAACGATATTTGTGTTTTTCAGATGCAAGTCGAGAGGCACCTCGCTAGGCGTTTGGAGTTCTGCAGTGAAGTGGATTTTTGGGGCTCTATTTTGATGTATAGTTTATATATGATCATATGTATAGAACTCTCCTGATAACTTGTTTTATTTTTTACCTCTTAGATGTTTATGGAGAACCAGGATTTATTATATATGTATTTTGGGTTCTGAGTTAAGTATATATATGTAAATATTCTCCGGCCAGCTTTAGCTTCACAGGCTAAGTTAGGAGCTTGTTATTTGTATTCTTGACCCCCTGTCCCTCTGTTCTTACTTTCTATATATGTATATATATGTTTATGAACTCTAGTTTTCTTCGTATGCAAGTAATCTCTTTCTTGAGCGTTGTGCTTTTAATTTTGCAATTTTGTTTTACACATTCTTCAAGACTCCTAGTATACTATATTCTTTCGACTATTATACGTATTTATATTTTATTTTAGAGGTCGTAACGCCTCGCCACCTCTGTTTTATATCCTAGGTGTAAAGCTCTGTGTGGTAGGGTGTTACAGAGGAGATGTCACTAAAGGATACCGTCACTGGATGAGATTACCGCTGGATGAGATGTCACCGTCGCCGGAGAAGATGTTACCAGAGGAGACGTCACTGGCAGGAGGAGATCCTTGCAAGAGGATATCGACACTGGTGGAGACGTTGCAAGAGGAGATCGCCACTGAAGGAGACGTCATAAGAGAGAGTTGTCGCTGGAAAGGATCATCGCCGGAGAAGATATTGTGACAAAGGAGATCACAGTGGCAGATCTTCAAGCTTTCTCTCATAGTTGTAGCATTTCAATGTAATAATGAGGGGTTAATTTAGGGTTGGAAATTTTTATACAAGGGGATAATGGCATTTTAAAACTGCCAAAATCCACAAAACCGTTGTTAATTACAAATTAATTATGGCAACAATAAAAAATGCCATAACATTCAATTATTAACGCGGCTTTATAGAACCTCCATAATATTAATGTCATTTTATATCTTTTTTGTAGTGATACATGTTGTTTCTACTACACTGACAGATATATCATTATTCAGCATGTGTACAGATAAATTATATGAGTATTCCATCTATTATCTAAATAGATATTGAGAAAAAGATTCTCTAATTCTTTTTGTCATTGATCTTAGTAAAATGTTGATATAAAAGAAGTATCAATAAAATAGGACGGAAATATCTTCTATCGTTGTAGTAAATAGCTAGCTTCGTTGTACATGTAGTTGGGAAGCTTGTTCTTGTAAGTTTGAGCTTATGAAAATTGTGCTAAAAGAGCAATTTATTCTCTTCTTTGTTGAGATTTAGAATGTACAGTTTCAAATAAATAAACATGAATGGATCTTGATATTTCACTTTTGAAAGAATGTGCCACCTGCCACCTGCCACCTGTGTTAAACAACCATAACCAGTTCCACCACAACAATTCAACCTTGTTTTTTTATGTGATTTGGAATTTTTTGATGTAATTTATTTTTTTGATGTAATTTGGATTTTTTTGGTATATTTTAGATGTTTTTCGTCCCTTTTTTTTAATGTTGTGTGTGAAAAGAGTTGATATTTATGGGGTATTTTTTTTCTACATGTGTTTTTGAGATTATTGTGGTTGTTTACTTCAGGTTTTACATCTTACCTTTGCAAGCGTTTATTTTTTTAAATTCTAGAATAGGAAATGTATTGGGGGTTAGAATGCGGATGTTTCTTTAATTGGGAGTTGAGTTTTAAAACATGTGTTGTAAAAGTGTTTGATTTTGTTCCAACTTCCAACAAGCTTTTAGAGCTTTTAATAGTGCTCGTTTAATGAAATTAGGGCGTATACATAATTTTTTTTATTTTTTTATATAACACTTCCAAAGTAAGTAACATGTTATTCTCATTATCGCTAGTCTTTTATATTTTTTCCATTAGGAATACACACATTCTCTCGTTAACAATGCTTTATAAATTATAAACATCTGAGAATATAATAAAAATTGAAACTCCATGTGAAAAAAAATCCAAATTATTGGTGGCATCATAGCATGTATAACACACTTGTCCTTTAATGACAAAAGAAATTTTACACACTAAACATTCAAAATAAGAATCTACAAATTCTAAGAAACACTTATTCCCAAACCCAACTGAACATCATGAATAATTTTGAGAATCTGAACTCAGTACATCAACTCTTAGCTGTATATCATATGTAAAATCCAAAATTTTTAGAAAATCTTATTTTGATTCAATTTTAATTTATTTATTCATTAAAGATTTTTATTTCAAAAATTATTTTATAAAAGCTAATTAAATCAAGTTTTGATAATTAAATTAGAATTTTTATCTAATTTTATAATTATTGAATAATTTGCATATTTAAATTATAAAGTTTAGTAATTGTAAAATAATAAGAATTTTATATGAATTGATTTAAATGATTGAGATTTTAGAATTTAATACTTTCATTTTTATGAATAAAGAAAATTAAGTATATTATCTTATATTTTAAATTGAAATACTTATTTAAAAAATAATTTGCAAGTTGATGAATAAATGGTATTTTTATATATAATTATTGTTTGATTATATTGGTTTTCAATCACTCTATTACCCCTATTTTTATTAATAATACCTATACTGTGCAAAACCCTAACATTAATTCTAACATAACACACACTCACCCTTTTCCCCAAAAACCTAGCCGTCAACCCCAACCCCCCTTCCTCACTCTCTCAAGGTCACCACACACTTACACACAATCTTACACACACATAGAAAGAAGAGAGAAAGAGGGGGAGGCGCATCGCCAGTAGGGCTTGGACCACCGTCACGTCGTTGTTGAGCTGGAAGGAGGAGCTACCGCCGCCACACCTCGCTGTTAAAGCTCCACCGCTACCAAGTCATTGCCGAACCAGAGAACGAGAGCTCGCACCTCGTCGCCGCCGTCCATGGAACCACGAGCCGCGTCATTGTCGTCGAGAGAAGGGAGAAAACGCGAGCTGGAGGAGCTGCGTCCCGTCACCGTTGTCGCTCTAGTAACCACCGTCGCTCCATCGTCACAGTCAATAGAGGTTCGCCAGGAGAGAGGGGGCACAGGCAAAGAGAGAGGAGACGTGCAAGGAGAGAGCCAGAACCACGGCCATCCATGTTGCCGTTACTGCTGGAGCTTCCTCCGCCGCCGCTACTTGCTGTTCTGAGTTGTTGCGCCGCTGCTGCCGCCATTGAGGTTGCCAGGTAGAGGAGCTTGAATCAAAGAGAGAGAGAGAGAGAGAGAGAGAGAGAGAGAGAGAGAGAATAGGGAAGTTGTCGCCACGAGTGTCACTGCCAGAGGATGAAGAAGACTCATCGCTATTCTGGCCGCCAAAAATAGTGTCTTGGTCACTGGGAAACGCTGCCGGAGTCAGTCGTTAGAGCTGCGGTTACTCTGCTCCTAGGTTCTTTCTCAGTATAGTAAGTTGTTCTTACCTTTAAACCTTTTCCGCTAGCATATAAGTATTATGTTATCTTTGGTTAAAGATTTTGAGGTTTTGGCAATGTATGATCCAGTTCTGATTGTTGCATGTCGCGATTGGAGTTGCGGTTATTGTCACGGGAGCGATTTGGAGCTGTGGTTGTGGCCGCAGCTGCTGCGGGCCGAGGGAAAAAGAGTTTTGCCACATAGGGACGCTTTCTTTAAACTCATTTTATTTTCAAGAATTGTTATAAATTGATACTGATGCAAAAATATATATTTGGTGATTATGTGAGTCTTATGGATTGAACTGAGTTGTTTCGGATGCATGAAATTGTTTGTTTGGTTGATTTATTGATCGAGTGAGAAAGTTGAATATTATGATTAGTTGACTGATGTTGTTGAATTGGTTTTTCTTAATTTACTGGAAGAGATTTAATATTGGAATTTGGTCTGATTTTGGAAATGAGTTGATTTTTGAAAAAGATTTAATATTGGAATTAGTTTGATTTTGGAAATGATTGGGTATTTGCAAACAATTTGATATTGGAAATGGTTGAGAAGGGTTTAAGAGATGTTTGGATGGAACTCTTGAAGGGTGGTATAGTCCAAGTTTTAGAGGAGGTGCTGCCGAAAATTCTGTAAGCTTGCACGAAAGTGAATAACAAGAATTAACTTATTTTGTTTTGATTTTGATTAAAGAATTATGTTTTGAGTTTGATTAAAGAACCATATTTTGACTAGTTTTGGTGAATTTAAAGTATTTGAATTTTGATTGGTAAAGAAAGATGATTTTTGAGTCTTTTGGGAAGTTAGTAAATTTGAGAACGAGTTTCATTTGATTATTTTTAATTAAAGGGTTAATTGAAGAATTATTTTATTTGATTTGGATTAATTAAGGACAGGATTATGTTTTTAGGATGTTTTAGCGGATTTAAAGTATTTGTTTAAGAATGAAAATGATTATGTTCAATTAAGTGATGTTCGTGAAAACTTCGTAAGTTTGATTAAAGATATCGTTTTGAAGTTAATTTTTTTTGGGGTTTTTAGTGGTTTTAAAAGCTATTGAATTTGATTGATGAAATAAAATCATTTTTGAGTCTTTTGGAAATAGTTTAAACTTGGGTCTGAAATTTGGAATCAGTTTTGGGAATTTGATTTACTTAAAAATGAGTTTATTTGATTGATTCAAATTAAGGAGTTATGATTTAAGGATTTTATTGATTTTAAAGAACGAGATTGGTTGTAGTTCCCCCCTAAAGTCTCAAGATGCTACCGTGGAGTTTAATTAATAAAAAGTGATTTTGGTTTTAAAGAAAAATGATTTGAGGAAAAGTGATTCTTGGCGTGCGGTGAACTGAACGTATATTGCAATTGAAGTAACTGGTCAAGTTGAGATTGCGAATTCTCTCTCTTGCTATGATAGACAACTTGAGGTTAAGAATTCCCTTTCTTGCTGTGGTGGACAAGCTTGAGTTTGAGGATTCTCTCGCTTGTCGCACCGAAAAGTAGGATAGAAGGTCGAAGATTCCCTTCGATTCAATTCTGTATTATTAATTCTAATTTTGGTTATGTTTGACTATCTTGGATTGAAATGAGTTTTGGATTAATATGTCGAGGACGATAGTTTTATCTCACTCGCGGAGTAATGCATTTTGAAAAAGATACAAGTTATTATGCCTACGAGGTATACAGGGCACTCACCTTGCGAGAAATACAGGTTATTCTGCCTACAAGGTGTACAGAGCACTTAATTCTGCGAGGTATTTAAGACACTCAACCCTATGAGGTTCTCTCTGTCTATGAGGTGTACAGGACACTCACCTTGCGAGATATACAGAGTATTAACTCTGTGAGGTATATAAGGCACTCACCCTGCGAAGCTATACTATTTATATAGCGAGTAAACAGCAGAGAGAACAATGTCCGGGTCAGCTACCGGATGTGTCGGGTTCTGGCAATTAACCTACACATGAGCTCATAGCCAGTAGGACAAGCATGCATCATATGCATCTATGTGACATTGTTTCGGTGTGCATATTGTATTTGGTTTGCCTATGTGAATATTTCTATTTAACTGCTAATTGTCATACTTGCTGTAATTGCTCTTGATTGTATTTGAACTTCCTTACTTGTGAATGTGACTGTTGGTTTGTGATATGGTGATTGGAGTGGTGGTTTGATTCTACTTTGGGCCAGAGGCCGTGACTGTTTATATTTTGGGTCGAAGGCAGATGTTGTGTTTATGTTGGGCCGGTGGCCGTGATTGATTATGTTTGGGCTGAAGGCTGTGATTGGTGAGTTTGGATTGATTGATCCTTTGGTATATATTGAATGTTATTTGGTTTATCGAGAAATTGAACCTTTTATAAATTCAAGATATGCTGTTGGATTTTTGTATTTATTTATATGTTGATGTTTTAATAGATCCATAAGACGAACGATAATCACTGCAATTGAAATCAGTTTTCTCTATACGTATCCTCTTATGACAATCCTTAAAAACCATCCACTAAGAACCAGCGGGAATGATGTTCTCACCCTTATAGATTTCTCTTTTCAGGATGAACGCAGAGTTTAAGGAGTTCATTTCAAGCATCTGATTGTATTCTATATTATTGTTTATACAGTTATAATTTTTTCTCGCCTTTATTATTATATTTGTAAGAGAGATAGGAGTTGTAATAATATGTATGTATGTAGTTACTTGTATAAAAAGTTTTGTATGTATATGTATATATATGAGGACTTTGATTTGAATTGGGTTATATATGCATGTTTAATTGAAATAAAAAGTATTTTCGCTAAAGGCTCATATCTTATTATTAAATATATGAAATTCGTCGTAATATTCTCACTATCAGAGTGGCGCAGACGGAAGCATGATATTCTAATAGTGAGGGTGTTACATCATAAGCACAAAGTACAACTCATAAAAAACTCATCCAAAAAACATCCAAAACCTTTGAAAAAAAATCCAATAAATTTGGAAAAAAATCCTTGAACTCTAAAAAACACATCGAAAAAATCATGAATAGACGAGGATGAAAAAACATCCAAGATCTCTAAAAAAAATATCCAAAAACTCTGAAAGAAAACATTGAAAAACTCTAAAAGAAACTCATCCAAAAAACATCCAAAATCTTTGAAAAAAACATCCAATAAACTCAAAAAAAAAACATCCAATGAACTCTAAAATACACATCCAAAAAATCATAAATAGACGAGGATGATAAAACATCCAAAATCTCTGAAATTCTGAAAAAAAAATCCAAAAACTCTAAAAGAAAACATCCGAAAACTCTGGAATAAACATCCAAAATGTGGTTAGTTCTTCTTTCTACACGTCTTTCCCCTCTTGACGTCTTTCTCCTTGGCAAATCGCTCTGCCCACTAGATCATAGTTTTTGTGCTCGATGCTATGAATGGTGTCTTTACACCCTTTTATTTGTTTCTTTGATTAATATGGTATATTGGATGTGCAACATCTTCTAAGGAGTTCAAGAGTTTTCCAAGCCACAAGTTTGCAAGACTCAATAATAGAAGCATTCAATTCTTGTAAAAGAAACATAAAAATATAACACTAAAAAATATCCAATTTCAATAAAAGAAACCTCCAATTTCATGAAAAAGAAACAAAAAAACCCAAAACTCACAAAACAACCAAGTTACTACTTTCTCACAAAAAATGCTTAAATAGCATACCAGAAGATCCATAACTCAAAAAAGAAACATCCAATATGTCAATAAAAAACATCTGATAAATCAAAAAAGAAACATCCGAAGACTATATTATAGATAAAACTCCTAAATCATAAAAGAAATATCTACTAATGCTAAAAAAATTTCACTTATTCATACAGACCTAGTAACAAGAAGAAACTATTTCAAATATATACACAAATATCTATCATGCTTTAGAAGAAACATCCAGCAATTCAAGAAAAGAAAGGAACATCTTATATGAAGCCATCTACTAAGTTTATGAACCCTAAAACAAAAAAGAAACATCCAGTAAATCGACAAAGAAACATCCACTAACCTTTGAGGTGGCAACATGGGAGAGGCGCGGTATGACGGAGAAGGAAAAGACGCAACATAGACGTGATGACAGAGACAGATGAGACGTGGAGCAATTGAGAAGATGGACGAGGCGGCGCGGCGTTGCAGGTTGTGACAGAGGAGGAGTCTGCACGATGCAGGGGAAGAGGCGTACGGCACGGCCTGACTTTCAAACATCATTTCACAGCTGATGATGTCACTGTGGTGAATAGTGTGGTCACAACGGATGAAAGACGATGCGAAGGTTCTTCCACGGCAATAATGAAGGAAGCGGCGGCACTGACGTACCTTGTTGACGACAAAAGAGACGGCATGATAAGGGAGAGAGAGTGAGGCTGTTACGATGAAATTAGGAAAAGATAACCGGTGAAATTAGGATAAAGTTGGATAAACGAAATGGAATGCTTTTTTTCCGTTTTAGCGGGTCTTGGAGTGTAGTCAAATAGAATTTAACTGAAGTTGATTGTACCTTTTATTAATTATCTAATAGTATTGTTTATTGTATTGTTCCTTTGACTTATAGAGACAATTAAAATTTTAAAATTTACATACAAATTCTATGACCAAATTTAATATTATCTCGACTATTTATTATATTGTCCCTTTGACTTGTAGTCATTTGGTATTAGCGGTGTCATCATGTGAGATAGAGACTCCTTATTATTAGGCACATCACTGCACACATATGTATATTGTATTTATATGCTAGAGATCAGAGTTACATATCAATAATGTTCTTTTCTTGATTATTAGAACTAAAAATTGATTAAGACTTATTTTAATTTACTTTAAATATATGAGCCCGACAGAGAAAGATACATGTCAATGGTTATTTGGAGTCAAAAACAGGAAACAAGAAACCCAATGATAGATACAGGATCATATACAAATTCTAGCACCTTGCCTATTTATTCAATTCATTATTTCATGATAGATACCTGCTGGCGGCTAGTTATATATAAATGTAAGAATTTGAAAATGAAAGTAACTAATGATGCTTTCGTATATGACCAGGTTCTGAAACCGATTCGAACAGGTCTGTCGAACTGATTGAACTGTGAACTAATAAAAAAACAATTTGAACAAGTGATATAATTGTTTATTTTAAAAATCGGAATTAGATCGTCGGACTGATTAGGAATTGGTTGATTAGACCGAACCGAAACTCAATCGGTTTTCACATTTCAGTCCATTGTTTTGAATTTTAAATTAAAAAAAATTGAAAAAAATAAAAAGAAACCTCACTGTCATCCTCTCTGTCTCTTACTCATCTTCCCTCTACTTTTCTCTTTCAAAAAAAAATTCTAGCCTTCATTGCTACTCTCTTCTTCGAGCTGTCACCGCCGCCGTTGAATTGGTCCAACCGTCGCCCCACTGATTTAGTGTCGTCTTTGCTATCGCGTCGCATCACATATGCTCGAAGCCGCCATCCCACTGCAACTCGTCTCATGTCGTTTTTCCGTTGCGCAGCCATTGTTCCACCGCACCGGTTTTGTTCCACTGCACTCCAGCTCTCCTCTACTCCAGTTCCACCACTGTGTCGGTTCTGTTCTGCCGCGTTCCACCCTCTGCGGCTCTAATTACGCGACACCCCTTTTCCAGTTCCATGACGACCCAGCCACTTCTTCTCCAGGAACCCTATGTCTATACCTTCATCAAATAACTGCTTCAATTTAGAAATGGATTCATAGGTTTCACTCTTTTACTTCTATTATGTTGTTGCTCTGTTGTCTTTAATATTTTTATTTTTATTGTGATTTTTTGTTCTTGAACTTGTTAACTTGATAATTTACTAAATTATTGGGCTGCTGTTGTGTTAATTTGCTAAATTATTAAGTTACTGTGATTTAATTTGTTGAATTTTCCTATTCAAGTTTTGTTATTGTTTATTTGATAAATTGTTGTTGTATACCTATTATTGTTCTTGAGATGATTAGGTTGTAATTTTTTTTAAATTACTAATTTTATAATTTTTTAAATTGTTGTTGTTGTGATTCTTGGTATATTGAGATTGAGATTGTTTTTGTTTTTTGTTATTAAGTTGTTGGATTTTTTATTCGAATCTTGCGCTTGTTAATTCATTAAATTATTATTATTGTGATTCTTACTATTGAAATTGTTCTTGCTGATAATTTTTAGATATGAATGTAGTAGAATAGTTCAGGAAAGAAGAATATCAGGGGAAGAGTGATAATTTTTAGATATGAATGTAGTAGAATAGTTCAGAAAAGAAGAATATTAAAGGAAGAGTAATTTCAGGAAAGGAGACTAGAGCTTACAATATCCATGCCAATCCTTAGATGTCTTCCTTGTCTATATACTTGTTATTCAAGAAAAGTTTGTTATTTTTGTTTTGAATTTGTTATGCTAGCTTGAGTCTATTATGTTAGTTATCCTTTTTTTTTATCCTTTTTTCTATTCTTTTATCATAAACACATCAAAATATCATCCAAATTAATACTAATCATTTCTCTCCCTTTTCTGCTACAAGAAGCTCACCCTCTCATTAGTTCACTCTTTCTTTTTTAATTGTTGTGAATTTGCTTGTTTTATTGATTGTTAAATTATTTACATTATACTCATATTTCTCCTGATTCAATATGATTATTGAATTTGTCTGCATTGTTATATCAGTCTATTTATATTTTATTTATTATTTTATTATAAAATAATTTTTTGATTTAACTGATTAAATTAATAAACCAATAAATTAATAAATCAATAAACCAATAACTAAAGCGATTCAATGATCGATTTAATTTTCAGAACTTTGCATATGACAAACACTGTACTTTATATATATATCTCATTGGACTAGTCTTAATGACCTCAATAATTAGTTTATGTATATATGTTAATATTATTTATTATGCAGTAGTATTAATTTATTGCTATACTAAGCTCCCATTCAAATAGGTTTATAAGTTATTTTTTTTTTACTTTTAATTTATGAAAAGGTATAGTATTAATGTCTGGTTTAATTTTTAAAATTAAATTGTAGCTTTTTAAAATGCTATTTTAGTGCTTATAGAGAAGTTAAAAAAATGACTTCTTTCATAATAAAAATTTTTTTATCACATTTTTTTTAAAACATATTTTAAAACTAAAAAATTAAATATAAAATAACTTATTTATAAGTTACTTTTAATATAATATTTATTATTTAAACTTTTTTTTAAATTAATTAAATTATTTATCTGGAGCTAAATTTTCAAATTATTGCAACTATGACCTATGACCCTTAAAATTTATTAATATAATTGTATTCGTGCCACTGCCGGTCGTCCTATTATTAGTTAAGGATATATATCTAAATCCTTTGAGGAGTATTATTAACAAAGTTCCGAGACGGTTCAAAAGTTTAAAATTCAATCAAGATTATTCTATTTAAATTAAACCGAATATATATAATATATTTTAAAAAATATTAAAAAATTATTAAAATTTATTATTTTTAATTAATAATTAATTATTAATATTTAAAAGTATAGACTAAAATATATTATTAGATTACTAAATTAAAAAAATAAATAATTGATAATTAAAATTTAAAAATTATTCATGCACCGATCCATTATGAGAGCTAAGTACCAAAATGATTAAAAATTCAATCAACAATCTATAAAGATCAAGAGATCACATCTACTTTGACAGTTATGCCTAACTTGATATACACGACTTATATCCAAAATTCAAATTCACTCTACTTATGTGTCTGACTTTATCTGTCCAATTGGATATGCAGAATCAATATGCTCATATATTTAAATATGAGATCTTAACAACCTCTAGATAAAGGGGCTAACCACTTCGCCCAAAAAAGGAAAAAAATTACAAAGTAGTGTGATCCAGTCAATACCTACTCGACCTCATAAAGGTCGGACACGGCAACATAGTTCTAACCCTACTTAACTAAATAAGTAACTGACTCCTAAGATATTTCCTAATAATCTAGAAGGGAGATCTCAACAACTTTCCTAACAAAAGAGAATGGTTATTCACCATCAGAGGTGGAACTACTCTAAAAGGTGATTATCGATTCTACTATAAATACACTGAGACCTTCAGGTATATTTAGAACCCAATTTACTAAAAATCTGTCTAAAATCTATGCTAACTTAAGCATCAGAGTCCCTTGTAGGTACCATCTCACCTCCTCATGAAAAACTTGAACGGCGGCACCAATAGAAGTCGGATGCTGTCCAAATGGAGTCTGGACCTCACGGTCAGGCCCAAAAGTAACCCAATTTTAGGTAACCCTCGGAATATTAGCGCCGTTTCCAGGGACCTAGAGCTCAACCATTGATAATGGTGGATGATCAATATCAAAAAGGACGAATTGCATCCAACCTTAGATAAAAAAAATAGAGACCCATTGAAAAATAAGTTAAAACGATGGAAAGAATCAAAGAGCCAACTCCGAAAAGAGATGGGCAATAAAAAAGAGATTGAAGATAAACTAAGAAAACTAAAATCTAAGCCAGGGGAAAAAGAAAGTTGGGATAACAAAGACCCAGCCTTCATTGGAGGGGATGATCTTTTCTCTAAAGAAGTCATGCGTACAAAGGTCCAAAAAAATTTTCAACATCCCAACATGTATCCCTATAATGGATTCACTGATCCACATAACCATCTTAGCAATTTCAAAGAAGTCTATCAGGTCGGGGAAGGCTGTACAAAATTTGACCTCTTTTAGAGCTCACGAAGAAAAGTCCGACCTCTTTTAAAGGTTAGACTCTACAATGAAATCTAAAACCTCCAAGCTTACAAAGAAAAATCTGACCTCTTTTAGAGCTTACCAAGAAAAGTCCAACCTCTTTTAAAGGTTAGACTCTACAATGAGGTCTAAAACCTCCAAACTTACAAAGAAAAATCGGACCTCTTTTAGAGCTCAAAAAAAAAAGTCCGATTCCTTTTAAAGGTCAGACTCTATAGTGAGGTTGAGAACTTCCAAGCTTGCAAAAGAAATTTCGACCTCTTTGCTTGAAAGGCTTTTGATATGCCTAGAATTCATCCCAACCTCATGAACCACAAGCTAGCCATATACCCGGATGCCTGACCAGTACAATAGAGGTGGCAAAAGCTTAACCTTAAAAGAGCACAAGTCATGGATAAACCGGTCCAAACACTCCTCGAAACTAGGTTTAGATCCCTTATGGTTATCCAATGTGGTATTGGTACGAAAGCATAATGAAAAAAATTGAAGTATGTCCTAACCTTAAACCTGAAAGGGTCTTAGATGAAATCCATAGTGGCATCTGTGGAAATCATCTGAGGGCAGGGTCATTGACAAAGAAGATGCTGCGAGCCAACTTTTATTGGCTGACTTTTCAAAAAAGATGCGACTGACTTCAAGAATAAGTGCCCGCCCTGTCAATTACATGAAAATTATCACGTGGCACCACCAGAAGAAGCTCATTAGCATCACTCTACCATGGCCCTTTACAAAATGAGGTTTAGACTTGCTCGGGTTGTTTCCTCAAGCACCAAGACAAGTGACAATTCTTATAGTAACGGTGTAAATGCTACAATAAAAGTTTCAGCTTAAACAACTCTGAAAGCAAAGAAGTCAACACGTTAGAGCTCAGGCTGCAACCATAGACACATCGGACAACTCCACAAATGGAAATCATCTTACCTACTCTCCTACGACATTAAATCAATAACCCCAACTGGCACAAATAAAGAAAGCCAAAAGAAAAATCTGACTTCTTGTAAATGTCACGAAGAAAAATCTGAACTCTTTTAAGGGTTAGACTTTATAATAAGGTTAGATAAGCTTAGAGCTTACAAAGAAAAGTCTGACCTCTTTCTCGAGGTACGACTTCAAAAACCAAATTCCAAGCAAAAATGGCCATGATAAGGTCATACGAAGAAGTTTTTCAACTGGCGACCTCGTCCTGATCCGAAATGACATCGGGACAAAATCGGACAAAGAAAAGCCAACAACAAAATGAAAAAATCCCAACAAAGTCACTTAAGACTTGGGAAAGAACTATTACAACATATCCGACTTACTCAAAAATGATCTACCTTGATCGTACCATATCTACAACAAAAGAGATACTACAGCTAGAAAGTGCACTTTACTCCCTAATGCACACTTTTTCTGACTTGAAGTGATGAGGTCTGAGTTCAAGGATGGATTGTATAAACAAATCAAAGTGAAATCAAAATTGTAAAATTAATCCTATGACCTGCAAACTCGTACAAAAAGCGAGTTAGGAGAAAGTCGAAAATAACAAGTCGAAATCATGCAAGTTAAAGCATGTGTGAAAAAGCTGATAAAGCCTTAAAGAGGGTAAAAGCAAAAATGACAACAAGAACAATCCTCCAAATGACTCGTATAGAAACGAGTTGGAAAGAAACTAAAGGATGGTAAAATCATTTCGAATAAAATCGAAATGTAAATAAAAATAGCTCGGGTAAAACGTGTTGTATCATATACAAAGATGACAATTTTGTAAAAATTAGAAAGGGGAGGGAATAAACATATAATTCTTTCACTTAACACACCAATTTAAACTCGACAAAATGCGAAAATCATTGTCCGACCTCAATGGTCAGCAAGATAAATCAACGAGGTCCAAATTGGTGTAAGAAGTTATAAATGAAGATCGTGGTCCGACCTCATTAAGTCACTTGTACTAAAACAAGCTGGCAAGGGACAAACCTAAAAGAAATCGCAAAAATAACTTGAATCAAGACATAACCGACCTCTTAAGGATGGCATGATCATAATCAAAAATCAACACGAAGAGAATGTAAATCGACATCACAACAATTTGTTTAAAACAAATTGAAAAATGAGGGTGATTTGTAAGAATGCCTCCTCAAGCCAAGGGATAAGTGTCCGACCTCACTACGTCGACAGAGCGTAAAACAAGTTATTCGACCTCCTAGAATAGCTTGTAAAAGTTATATAGCAACAAATAGTAAGATTCAAGAATGACTTGACTAAATGCTCAAGTTTGACTTCATGAAGCTCGACCTCAAGCAGGGGTACTATTCATTCACTGGTCCATTATGAAAGACAAGCCCAAAATGATTAAAAGCTTAATAACAATCTACAAAAATCAAGAGACCAGATCTACTTTGGCAGTTATGCCCGACTTGTATCCAGAGTTTAAATTCACTCCACCTATGCGCCCGACTTTATCTGTCCGACTTGGTACGTAGAATCTTAAATGCACCTACAAAGATGCTCATATATTTAAATATGAGATCTTAACAATGCCTAGATAAAGGGGCTAACCACCCCACAAAAGGGGGGAAGAAGTTACAAAGTGATGTGATCCAGTCAATACATACTCGACCTCATAGAGGTCGGACACGACGACATAGGTATAGCCCTACTTATCTAAATAAGTAACTGACTCCTAAGATATCTCCGAATAATCTAGAAGGGAGATCTCAATAACTTTATTTCCTAACAAAAGAGAACGGGTATTCACCATCAAAGGTGGAACTACTCTAAAAGGTGGTTATCGATTCTATTATAAATACAGTGAGACCCTCAGGTATATTCAGAACTTAATCTATTAAAAATTTGTCTAAAACTCATGTTAATTTAAGCATCAGAGTTCCTTTCAGGTACCACCCCCGTCTCCTCACGAGAAACTCGGATGGCAGTACCTCAACAACAACAGAAATCAAATGCTACCCAAAAAGAGTCTAGACCTCACAGTCAAACCCAAAAGCAACACAACTTTAGGTAACTTTCAGAACAAAAATAATGACAAAAAATAATAAATTTTGATAATTTTTTAATATTTTTATATATTTTATTATTTTAAAATGATTAATCACCAAAAACATTATCAAAAGCTAATCAATCCGATTGGATTGCCCGGTTCACTCCTACTCTGAAAACCACGATTGTTAACTCTTGTATCATCACTGCATATTTGTTATTATTTCATTCCTACGCACAATGGCTAATATATGTATGTATTTATACGGGTTAAGTTAATAGCAATTTAGTGTGTTAAAATAAATTTATATTGCAAGATATGAACCAAACAGAATTTCACCACACCTAATAATGCAATAGTCTTGAACTATATGTAGAGCGGTAGAGTGAAATTATTATTATTATTATTATTATTATTATTATTATTATTTCAAAAAAATCCAACATCAGATTCAGTTAAAAGTTAAAACTCTCGTTGCCATACTATCCCAGCATCAGATATGTTATTATTTTCGTGTGAATCCTCAGATAGTCACTACAACAGAAGCACCGAATAGCAGCAGTTTATTTTGTTATTTGTGGCACAAAAACGATCAATAGCGGTCCTTTAACCGGCGTTCCAAAAAATAGATTACAGAAAAATAATAATATAATATTCAATAAACCACGGTGACTATTGACTATTGAAAGACAGAGGCATTTAATTATTACACTTATTTCAGAGATATTTTAATTTCATTGGTATACTAAAATAATGATAAAACAAATTAAAGAATAGGAGAGAGAAACGAAAAACGCATTAATACCAATGTTCTGAGAACTGGACCGGTGATTGAATTACTCTAGTCACTAGTTTATTGGTTTACTGGTCTAATCGGTTTAACTGTGATTCAACCCAAAAAATCGCTTTAAAATAAAATAATAAATAAATTATAAATAAACATTCTAAAATATAACTCAACCCACTTTTTGTCTCATAACAACTATGTCATTCAGCCAACAATATCTCTTTTATCTCTTTCCTAATGTAAAGAATTAAAAAAAATCAAACAAATTAAACAAACCTTGTAATACTAATGGTGAATCCATCTCCTTAATATTACAAATAATAGGAATTAATTACAAAAATACATTAATATTACAAAATATATTAATATACTTGACAGATAGGTAAGACATGATACAACGGTGCCTTTTGATCGATTTTAGAATATGTCAAGCAACATGTAGAGATGAATTAATAGCATAAAAATAGATAAGAAGACAACACTGAAGGTTCAAATAATTATTGAATACAATGCAAAGCTACTTATTCATTGAGATCTCACATTATACAAACAACTTTCATGACTTAAATTTGCACATTTTCAATAAACAATTGTAACCAGTTATTTTTTTTTTACGATATGTACAAATCACTTATAGTACACAACTACAAACTAACTGGAAATAAATATGAGCTTGGATGCATGATTATATAGTGCAGTGAGGTGAATTTTTGTCTCTGTTGTTAACATGAGATGTCTCCAAGAAACATTATAATATTCATGAATTCACACAATATTTGCTCTAGGGAACCAAAGAGCATACATACTGGACTAGGCAAGTAATGCTTAATTATGGCATAAGTTGCTAAGAGGCTGCAAGCACAGAGGAATCGTGAATGATCCTTTGAAACTTTAACAATTTCCATTATAACAATAATCTTAGCAAATTCCGTGACACATAAAACCCTTGAAACAAAGGTAATTTTGTCAGCCCAAAACTTTGTACCGACATTATTAATTGTATTCCAATTTCCCCCTTAATAATTTGTAAAGAATTAAAAAAATAAATAAATTCACTATTTATATTGAATTAGCTAGAGGCAGATGCATGTTTATCAAGTGATGCAAGATTGTTTATCATTTCACTGGTAATTGAATGTGTCTCCAAAGGAGAACTTAAATTCAGGGAACTTTGATGAGTTCAAATCTAGCAGCATATAATACAATCCATAGTTGAAGAGTTTAGCAATGAAAATGTACAAAATTTCAATAAATATTATTAAACAGAGACAAGAACGAACAACCATCATTCAGCAACAAATATTACAAAACAGCAACAAGTAATCACACTATTACTAAATTCAAAAAGAATGACAACCAGATAAATCCAATCATAAACACTATTACCAAATTAAATAAAAAATCAACCAAAAATCACCTTGCAAATCCAATTAAAAATAGCTTTTCACTTTGTACCCTAAACACCAATTAAATCACATGAACCAAAATTAATTTGAGGAAAAACAGCACAGTTCAATGCTTATGAGTTTACTGAGAAAAAAATGGCAACAACAGCAGAACAAATCAGTTATCATTTATCACAAATTTCATATTCAAAACGCAAATAAATAATCAAGTAATCAGAGACATTCAAAATCACAAATCACTACTTCAAACTTCAGAGACATTCAAATTCAATAATCCAAAGTATTCAACAGAAATCACAGTGCCACTAACCTTCCACCACAGCAGGACGTCAACGGCAAGACGACGGCGCAGCAGCTGGAAGTCTCGAACAGCAACTTCACCGGCGGAATGGATGACGCGTCAAGCTAGAAGAGAAGCTCTGGCCGTATGCCTTTGGGACAGGGGAAGGAGGAGGCCACAAAGACACAGACAACCACGGACGGCAACGGCGGTTCCGGCGACGAAGTTGGGTTTTGGGTCTGGCCGTCTGGGGAACCTTAGGGCTAGCTGCTTCGATGTTCGAAGGAAGGGGTGTTTGGTGTGTGTTGGGGGGTTGGGTTTTCACTTTTTTGTTTTTTTTTTAAGGGAAAACGACGTTGTTTTATGCGAACCGGTCGGTTTTCGGTTCGGTCTAACCGATCGGTTACTGTCCGGTTCATCAGTTTCTGAACGATTTTTGTATAAGCGGTTTTAAGGGGTGGACTGGACCGTTTTACACACCGGATCCTGGTTAACCGGTTCAATTGGTCGGTCCGGTCCGATTTTTAGAACATTGATTAATACTATGCACGCACCACGCAGTGTATTTCTTTGGTCTTCTTCAAGTATCTTCTTCTTCAACATAACTTAGAGAATGGCTAAGCTAGTTATTAAGTGAGCCACTGAAAAAAGACATAAAGTAGATTTAGGTTTTGATTTGTTTTATTTTAAAATTTAAATTTTGATTTGTTTTTATTTTAAAAAATTTTAAAATTGAAAAGGAGAAAAATCGATTAATTGAGCCATAAAATTATTAAATTAATTGTAGATTCAAAATCTAACAGAAAAAATTTGCCTTAATATTCACATCAGATTGGACTCGCTTCGGATTCATAACCGTTTTGTAGAAGTTTTACATTGTAAAATAAAACATCATTGATACACTCGTTTGACATATTCATTGCGTGTCAGTGTCGAATTCGCGTGAGGATATATATAAAGAATTTAACTTAAGGATATATAAATAAAATATCCTTTTAATAGTTTATAGAAAAATAGATTGAACATATATAAAGATTTTAACCTGAAAAGTTGTTAAAAACAAAAGAATCTCAAGAAGTATATTTTATTATTAAAAACTCTTAATTCCAACTCAATAAAAACTCTGCTGCTACAAGAAAATAAAAGGAAGAATGCATTTATCAAAAAGGCTAGATAAAAACCTAGATATATTCACAAAGTAGGGTAAATAGGAAAAAAAGAAACGCAAAAACAAGAAGCATCTATCTCAGAGAGAAGACTTTGGTATTTTCTTAATTATTATTTTTTCTGAGATGCATGGCATGACAACTAATTAATTAAGAATCAAGTCCATTTATTTTTTTATGGTTTAAAGTTACTGTCATTCGAATTATTTGAGTTAAATATGTATTGAGGTTCAGATTCATGTAAATAAATATGGTCATAACTCATAACATAGAACAGAAAAATCTCAAATATGAGAGCAAATCCACATTACTTTTTAAGCAAATAATAACAAATAGAGGTGCATCTGCATATATGTGGATTCTACAACAAATATTTTGAAATACTACAAGACCAATATCAATTTGAAAAGTCCTTTAACATTTTTCATTAATTAATTATTCCTACTTTTTGTGTTTAGCACAATCACAATAACAATTGAAGAGTTAGAGATTTTACTCTATATAATAAAGCATATAACAGATAAAAATAAAAAAAAATGAACATTTAAATTATTTCTATTTATATAGTTAGATTGTTTCATCATATGCAATCACAAATACATAACACTTCAAGATTTTCTTCAAGTGCATAACAAATTTAGATGACAAATGCAACTTGTTTATAGCATTTGAATTTTATTAAGCCTCCTTTCCTATATGTCCATTAACTATTACACTTACTATATTATTAATAAAATAAAATATAAAATAATCCACCATCTATTTACTATATTACTGCAAGTGAAATTATAGATAGCTAAAGTTATTTTTTGTTCTTTAACTCTATTAGACTTTTTTTTTAATTCTACTTAATGCACAGAGCACAATAATACACAACAAAGCAAATGCAAGTCAATAAAACACAAAGTACATGTAATCTATAAAATCGATTGAGAAATTAATGAGCACATTTTTTAATAATTAATTGAGAAATTGAGACCTACCACATAGAATCAAGGTCACCGTCCAAGAAGAATTCCTAATTTGGTACTTGAACATAGAATCAAGGTTATCATGTCAATTCAGAAACAATAATAAAGAAAATTTAGAGCACATAGAATCAAATTAAATTCAAAAATAATAATCAAAATCACTAACCAAATGTAGTGCATGAAGAACAAAAAAATAATAGAAGGCACAAGTGCACAACATTTTAGAATGAATCAAAATTGAAAGAAAGCTGATTTTTCCCCAAATTAAAAAAGTAAAGGCAGAAGGAACGAAGAATACACATACCAACTAAGAACAACCCTTAACTGGATGTTCCGCGCGCTGCAACAAGTCTTCATAGTGATACCGGTGCATCTTTATGGTGGACTGAATTTTGTTTCGCTATTTTTGTCCTGTATTCTTGGTAAGAACAAAAATAAAATAAAAGAGTAAATTGAAACCAAATTAAGAAGAAAAATAGATGAAATTAGAACCCTTAATGGAGAAAGAAAACTAAATCAAATTAAAAGAGGAGAATTTTTTATAACATTAATCTGAAGCAAGAAGCTTGAGTAATCCTAAAAATAGGCATCTAATGTAAGAAGGAGGAAGGAGTAGATCAGTAATGGACCCACCAACAAGGAAAAGGACGTAGCAACTGAAACTGACAGAGGGAGCTACACGGCAGCAAGGATTCGCAAAGGTGTGATTCGCGCCTCTGCACCCATTTGTGTTCGCGTGAGAAAGAGAAGATGGGAATTCGCAAATTAAATATAAGCGTCTTGAATATATGTCCAACAAATTAATTTGCAGCGGTTCACATTTAAACCGGCGCTATCTTGATCATTTTTGTAGTAGAGGCCAATTCGTAGCCCAGAACCGCTGTGATTCTACCAATTTTGCAGCAGTTTAAAAAACAATCACTAATTTTCCACTAGTACTCGCCGCATCTGTTGTACTGACTTATGGTTACCGTAGATGTGATGGTTACAAAATGTTGACAATAATTAAGAATGTAGCTACAATTAAAGTCATATTTTTTACTATTCATCAGTATTTTTTTTAATTTGATTACACTTTTTTCTCTCAAATTATAAAGTGTTATTAAATAATAAAAAATATAACTTTAAATTTACCTAATATTTTAAATATTATTAAAATTTTCATAGAATTTACCTAGTTTTTCAAATACAAAACTTGTTTTTATGATCTTTAATAGTTCTTTTGATTTGACCAATAAATTCAATTCGTTAAGGGATAGAATTTTCTCGGTTCATCTCTTTGTTATAAGATTGAAATATAAATATTAAGAGATATAAAAATATTAGAAAAAGGTCAATTATGGAAGTAGATAAATATTTTTATTTTTGAATAAAATTTGTCAAATTTTCTATCAATCGAAAAATTGGGCCACGAAATAATAGTTTTTTTTATGGTATTTTACTTGGATTTTAGTTTGACTTCGACACAATGTGTTAACTAAACTTGTATTACTGATCTGAATTTAAAGAATAGATATGATTTATTTGATCTCTTATGTAGATCGATTAAGAGACTTTGCAATATGCTTGAATCCGAAAAGTTGTCAACTTTATTGATAATGGAAAGGTTTACAATTAGTCCGAGAAACAATAGTCTTAGAGAAACATTCAAATCAACAAGATTAAACAATGATTTTAAATTGAAATTGGAAACTAAAACACCTGAGTCTTGAACAAAATATAGAGTAGAAACTAGGAAATGAACACGAAATAAGAACATTTAACGGAAGAAACAAGAAAAAAGAGAAAGAAAAAAATAGAAAGAGAAATGATCGGCTCCCAATATTCACATTACATGCACTTGCACTCCATTTCTTTTACCTTGGTAGTGTGACTTGAAAATTCTTTCTAGTTTAGGTATACTTGTGAGTTGTACAATGAAATTATGTCTCCTCCTCCTTGATTTTTCAAAACTTCTATTTATAGATGAACTTCTCATTAGTTCAAATAAGTGTTGCTTGATGGTCAAATAATTTTACCCACGTTTTGGAGAAACAACATTTCTTGAATGTCAAACTTTCTAACTCACATTTTGGGAAATGATTATTTCCCCTACTTCAAATTGTTTCTTGGTCAAGTAGTTTTGAAAATTAAACATGTTTTAGTTATGACCCTTATCTCTTCTTTGGATTCTGTAACAGTCCAGACCACCCGCTAACATGATATTGTCCGCTTTGGCACACAAGGCCTCACGGTTTTGCCTTTGACGATAGGGATGATAGTCTAAGGTCCCACATCGGTTGGAGAGGGGAACGAAGTATGCCTTATAAGGGTGTGGATACCTCTCCCTAGCATGACACGTTTTGACGAGTGAATGTAGGGGGCTTCGGCTATCATCCCTATCGTCAAAGGTAAAATCGTGAGGCCTTGTGTGCCAAAGCGAACAATATCGTACTAGCGGGTGGTCTGAGCTGTTACAGATGGTATCAAAGCCGGAACCCAGATCGAGGTGCCAGCGAGGGCACTGGGCTCCCTTAGGGGGGTGGATTGTAAGGTCCCACATCAGTTGGGGAGGAGAACGAAGCATGCCTTATAAGGGTGTGGATACCTCTCCCTAGCATGATGTATTTTGACGAGTGAGTGTAGGGGGCTTCGGCTATCATCCCTATCGTCAAAGGCAAAACCGTGAGGCCTTGTGTGGCAAAGCGGAAAATATCGTGCTAGCGGGTGGTCTGGGCTGTTACAGATTCAACTTTGTTTTCCTTTGCAAAATTTCGCTAACTCTTCTTTCTCCATCTTCAAGATAACATCTTAGCAATCCTTTACTCTCCCTTCTTTGTTCCACCTTCATTTCTCTTAGTCTAAACACATCTTTATTCACAAAAGATACTTCTTTCCACTTGTTTAAGGGAATTAAGGAAGTTTATTTCTCTTCTCTAACTTTTCTTAGAGAGGTTGTCCCTTTCCACTAGTTTTGCTTATTTTTGAGAGATTACTCTCTTAATTTTGCTCACAATTTCTTGATTCGAACTTCATTTTGGGTTAAGAATGGCTTACATCAACATATGATAAAAATAAATAGGTGTATTACAAATCAATAAAAATTTTAGGTGATTTACTCAAATATCAGTGTGCTCATTTTTTTGGGGGCAATTTTTTGCACTTTTAATAAGTTATTAGTTGAGATATTTAGGTTGGATTATTAAAATAAATTGTTAAAAAATTGGAATATGAAAAAAAAAGAATGAGAGAAAATTTAAACGAGTTGGCTTGTTTATTTTTGAAGCTAGTGCGTTTAATTCATTAGTTAATTGAGTTGAGAACATACATTAGATATCTCATTTTCACACGCCTATTTTTGGATCCAAAACTCTGCTTATTTAATGTGGTTAAACGGATCAAGCTAACAATAGTTCAACCCATTTTGACAGTCGTAAATGTCATGATTTTTTTTATTTGAGTTTGTGCACACAATTCTAACAGACCATACACTGCACTCCAATTCTGTGTCTATCCCTTTCATCTCAAATCCTTAAGGAAGAACTTTTATTTTCACTAGTTATGGCTTCAGGTTCATAAATTTGTAACTATGACTAAGACTATGAACTTTTAGAGTTTAATATGAAGAACAATTATTTTTTGTCCCTGAAAATTGAACCATTTACACATAGTTATGTTACTTGATATAGCCAACCAAGTTTCAATTAATTACATTAGCAAGCTCTACTAGTTTAGTGTTGCCAAGAACTAATGTGTCTATGATTTATGATGATTGCACTACAACATTTTCAGGTTGAGATAACATTTAAAAAGTGTTGCCTAAAGGCTGACAAAGGGTTACTTTTGATTTATGGCACACTTTTGGACCTAAGGCAATGTTTTTGGGGGGCGTTGCAGATGCAGCCGTTGCCTTAGATCAAGGTAACATTTTTTGCTTCAAAAGCAACAACACTTCAAAGGTGTTTTTGAGATAACACTTTTGCAGTGTTGTCTTTTTTCTCATATTTTGGTCACTACTAAAAAGTGTTGCCTATTTGCAATAAAATGCAACTCTTTTACGTGTTGCTTATAAGTTCGAATTTGCAATCCTTTAAAGTGTTGCCTAATAGTTTTGAATATGCAACCCTTTAAAGCATTGCCTTTTCTTTTGAATATGTAACCTATACAAGTGTTGCCTTTTCTTTTGGATATGCAACTTATACAAGTGTTACTTTTTCTTTTGAATATGCAACTATATAAGTGTTGTCTAATATTCAAAATACGCAACTAATAAAAGGGTTGCCTTTTTGGCAAAAATAAAAGTTACTTTTGAAATAAAAATACAAAAAAAAATTCATACATATATAATTATTTTAGTTAATAAATAAACTTGTGCACAACAGAAAAAATTTATAAAAGGTTCAATTAGTATTTCAAATACATATTCATCAATAATTCTCAACAAAACAATAAAATTCTTGTCTAACAATAATTGTCATAACAAAATAGTAATTAATCTTTGTCAAAGAATGTCAATCTGCTTGCATATTTCATATACATGTTTGACTTGTCCCATATGCTAAATCTGCAAATAATACACAACAAAAAATAAGCAACTTATTATTAAAACTGAAAAATTATAATAATAGAAATTTCTTGATGATATTAAATACTATAGATATAAAAACAATAAATAGATCTAAAAAACTCTTTCTAATGTGGCCAAGGTATAGGATGATAAGATTCCATTCCAACAAGAGATATATTCAAAGACACAATCAATGCAAAAAATGGAAGCCTAGTTAATGTCATGAGGCCACAGTCCAAAATTTAATCAATTTATTTATGTTCCTGACAACATATAAATGTCATGAAAGCAAATGAATGGATAGACTGAATGGATGTGGGTCTTCTCATGAAAGCTATTTCAATGAGGGTTAAGATTTCGGGTGGAAGCTGCAAATTTAAATGCAAATACAATTTCTTATTCTAGTGATAGTCATACCTGGTCATAACATTATTATCATATCATATGGGTTACAAAATATTCAGACTACACCAAGAAACCAAGTCCAAATACCTTTTACTAAAAACATTCTGTAGGATAGCCTAAAAAAGTCCAACAGATTAATGATGGGATTAACCTCTTACTAATTTACCACTATTGCCGACAACTCCCTTGACAATTTCTGCCATTCCTGCGAATGAAACAGCAGTTACTAGGGTCTATTGCAGTGACACAACACACATCACTCCCTAACATATCCACATTATTTCAGCAATGAGGAAAAAATTTTCTTCCTCACAGTAGCATAACACTACAAAAATAAATAATTAAAAAGGAAAAAAAGATGAGGGATTAAAAATAGCAAGAGTGTATTGCAGAAGCCACCATGAAGTAAGATGGCAGAAGACAAAGAAAGCAAAGGCCAAAAATGTTGATAGTCCATTTCCAATAAATGATAAATCACAAAAATTATTGCAAATATTTTTTGTTATACCTGGTCATCATTTTGGATCACGAGTTGATGAGGAAGGATGATCGTTGCCATTCGGACATTGCATACTATTTATATCATGTGTTGGTTCCTTGGCTCATAATAAAGACAGTGCTTCATCAATATTTGTGCCAAGAGAACTCTATTGTAAGAGAAGCTTCACAAGATCCTCTAAACTTTGGACTTTGTCTTTTGTCTCATGAAGTTCAGTTTTTATTGAACTTACAGTCTCTGGATGTTGTTGCTTAATTTTAGCAATCTCCTATTCTTTCTGCAGAGATGTTTTTGTGATTGTCCTCCCATAACATCGAACTCTTCCTAGTTGTTCTTTGCCAAATACTGTAGTAAATGCTTTCTCGGGAGTATCTCCAGCTTCTTGGTGGCCCTTAAGTTTATCCTATTAAAAAAACATAACGATTTTAGCTTGTGGTAGATAAGTTTATCCTATTATCATGTTTTGTGGCAGATAAAGATAATTTCTTTCATTGTTATGACTTTGAACATTGTTAGTTTTATACAGGACAATCTGACTAAAAATGATACTGTAAATTAAGGCAGTTCTACTTCAGATCGATTTGTAAATTAAGGTAGTTCTACTTCAACTTATTATGACTTACAATAACAGCTTGTGTTCCTGAATCAAGCTCTTCTCCTTTTCGTCCAATTTGAGTTGCAACAAACACATCAACTTGTGATGGGTCTTCTTTGTTCTCATTCATTTCACGCTACAAGTAAGGGGGAAGAGTATTAAAAATGGCCAAAAATAATATTTATCTAGTTTTAGGATGGTCATTATACAACCAAAAAAAACTTATAAAAAATCAAAATTATTACCATTTCATTACGCACTCTTGCAAAACTTGTAGGTCCCATTCGATGTTAATGTTGTTGCTTTTTACGATTTTCAGAATTTATACGAGATAGAGCCTATACCCAACAAAATTAAAGGGAGTTATATGTAATAAACCAAAAGCATAAAAAAGACAAAGAAATAGAATTATTATTCTACAACTCACCCTAACAGAAGGAATACTCCAATATGCAATTAACTTTCGAAATTGGACTTCTGGAATATCTGAAGGGCGATTTTTCAGCATATCTTCAATGTTGTTATATATCTCAAAATGCTTTCTCTTGATTCTTATTTTGTAACTTTTCCAAACTTCTCGAACACCAGTCATCACCCACTCTTTCTCCTCTTTTGGAAGAATAAACTTTGACTATGAAAAAGTACAAAACAAATATTGTAAATGACAATTCAAGAATACTAAAAACAAAGACAAAACTGCAGCATAAAACAACATCTATGTATTTTCACAAAACTGCAGCTAAGCCATGCGAAATTGGAAAATTTCATATCATAAAAAATAGATGAGAAATAAAACACTTATCTTAATATATTTTCATATGCGCTTTTTGACTTTGAGGGGCACAACTTTTCAATTAGTGTACATCAATGTTATGAAATCACTATTCCTTCCCATTATTCCAATAAAGTAAGTTAAGTCCCTCACTCTTCTTGGAGTTAGTCCCACTGCTTGTCCTCTATAAAAAGTCACCTCTTCTCTTTCTTCCCAACTTCTTGCATAAATTTTAGCATGCCTTATTTTTCCTCGTATCCTTCTAGTCTTTGGAGTATCTATAAATATATGCAATTTAACCATTTAAATGGATTATATAGCTATACATGGTTATGAATAAGTAAAATGATAATTATGTATAAAGTACAGCACCTTCAACATTGTTAGTTTCCATAAGGTGATTGTCATCACCATGAAGAGCTGAATCTTCATATTCACCAACATAGTCCTCATCATCCGAGAAATCATCATCATCATCATCATCATTATCATTATCATCATCATCATCATCTCCAACTTCATTAGCATTTACTCCACTGTGTTCCTCTTCTCCTTCCACATGAATCCCATTTATCTCCAAAAATGTATCAAGTGTCATGACTTGACAATTTGATTTTGTATTTATCTTCCTAAGATTTTGTTGCTTTTTCTGAATAGATCTTTCATTTTCAGCACTTGGTTCAAAATCATCATTTTCTCTTTCCAAATGAATCCTATGTGTCTCCAAAAATTTATCCATACCCATGGTTGGACACTTTTTAAGATTTTCTGGTTCTTTTTCACTAACTCTAATTTTCTGGTTCGGCGTACTTTTCATTCTTTTGGAAATTGGGACTTCTTTTTGAGTGCTTTGCTTAGAAGGCATAGGAGTCACTCTCTTTTGTCCATGACCACCAGCCATCATGGCAGAGATAAAATGTTGCTTCTTATGAATTTCTACTGTATTTTTCTGCATGAATTGCTTGTTACTTTGATACTATTTTACCAGTCTTCTCCGCTTTGGAGTAGTTCTTGTTTCTACTGTATTTCTGAAATAAAACAAAATAAACCTATTCTATTAGAACCTTAAAAATAAAAAGGAAATAAAATTAATCAGTTATGCTATAGCTGCTATTTTTCCAATATGTCAATAAAAAAAAGAAGACTATTATTTAATAGAAATAAACAAGAAGGCATGCCATAAGACACATATATAAAAAGTGATACATCTTTCATTCCACTTCCCTACTGTTTAATGCAATTATAAAGTTAAAGTATATACATCTTTCTTTTCACTTTCCTACTATTTAGTGTAATGAAGGAAAAAAGTATAAATCATTTAATGTTGTCTTCGGAATTATCTTCTGATTCTGTGTTATATTCTTGTGAAAGAAGAACTCCTTTTGAAGCATCTATAACAACTTTGTGCAAGTCACCCCTAATCAAATCAATTTCACCATTATCATTGGGTATAGAAGGACCCATTAACTGGTCAGATGGCTCTTTTTCATAAATAGCTTGGGGATCAACATCAGTTTCGTCACCTATGTTAAATAAATCCCTTGGAATTGACTTCATAACATAATGTTTATTTTGATCAAATAGATCTTGCACATAGAAGCAATGGTGTACTTGACATGCCAACACAAAAGGATTTTCTTGATAGCATTTTTTGTTGAATTGAACATGTGAAGAGCCATAGCCATCATTTTGAGTCTCATACCAGTCACATCTAAACAATACAACCTTAAAATTGCCAAAGTAGTCTAACTCAATTATATCATTTATTCTGCCATAGTAGAAAACTTTTGCCCGAATTGGACTTGGATCCTTTGCACTTGCAAAGCTCGTAGTCAACGCAACTAAAGTTACACCACTATTTTGTGTCTTGCGTCTTGCTTTACGTTGCCTAGTATGAAATCTATACCCATTAATAAAATACCGCGAATATCTTTTTGCAATCTTGTTGGGCCCTCTAGAAAGCTCCTTAATCCAATTTGGAACATTCTGACGCATGACACGTGCTTTAAACCATGAGAAAAAAGTCTTACTATGGTTCTTAGCTTTCACCCAACTTGTTTCTTGTTGACCAGCCTCATGCTCTCTAAATTCAAAATTAGGATTTTCGTAAGTAAAACCTAGAGATAATACCATGATTCATAATTAAAAAAATTAAAAGAAATACCTAGAGTAAGTAGGATTTACCTAACATAGTCTTCTATTTTTTCATAGTTCAATAATATATAGCTATGGGCTTGGTTTCGAGACTTGTCATTAAGAGAAAAAAGTTCACCCTTCTTTGCTCCCAATGGACAGCCTTTCTTAGGAAACAAAATTGAAAATGGAATTTTCGCTTCAAAGTCATTAGCATCATTATTCCGGGGTATTTTATTCAATTTTGTTTGAACACCATCATGTAAATAACGTGAGCAAAAAGTCAAACACTCATCAACCAAGTAGGCTTCCGCAAAAGATCCTTCAGGACGACTTCTATTTCGAACATATGACTTCAAAGTACACATGTGTCTTTCGAGAGGATACATCCACCGAAATTGAACTAGGCCGCCTAGTCTCACTTCATTAGCCAAATGAATAGGCAAATGCATCATTATGTCAAAAATGAAGGAGAAAAAATCCTCTCTAATTGGTATAGTGTTATCACAATCTCTGCTTCCAATTGATTTATCTCTTCTAAATTGATAACATTTTGACATAACTGACGAAAAAAAGAGCCAAGCCGAATTAAAGGGATTGCGACCGAATCTGGAAGTATACTTTTGATGAGAATTTGCAGCAAATAATGCAGTATAAAATGGGCATCATGAGTCTTGTAACCAGATACTTTTCTTTCTGCAAGGTTCACGCATCGAGAAATATTTGAGGCAGCACCATCAGGTAGCTTTGCTTTCTTCAAGACATCACAAAAAATTGATTTCTCAGCTTTAATCGTGGAGAAACATGCTTTTGCAAACTTCACTTTTCTATGACCTCTTGTTTCTTTTGGATGAAGATTCTTACGAATGCCTATTTCTTGCAAGTCATATTGAGCATTTAGGTGGTCTTTTGTCTTGCCAGATATATCCAAGAGAGTTCCAAGAATACTGTCAACTATATTCTTTTCTATATGCATTACATTAAGATTGTGTCTTGATGTGTTATACTTCTAGTAAGGTAAATAAAAAAGATTGACCACTTCTTCCACGGGACTTCATTCACCTTTTTTTTGACTTTCCAAAGGAATTCTCTAGAGAATCTATGTGACTTAAAACTTCCATGCCCTCTAGCAATGGTGGAGCTTTCTGATGTTCTTCTTTTCCATTAAATGACCTCTTATTAGTTCTCCACGGAGGTTCCTCGGGCAAAAAAACACAATGACCCATATAACACATCTTCCGACTATGTGTAAGATAACTAGAACAAGTCTCATAGTTACAAGAAGGGCAAGCCAGTTTCCCCTTTGTACTCCACCTGGATAACATTGCATATGCAGGAAAATCACTAATTGTCCATAAGAGAGCTGCATGCATTTGAAAAATTTTATTTCTTGAGGCATCGTATATTTCTACCCCAAGTTCCCATAACTCCTTCAATTCCTCAATCAATGGTTGAAGGTACACGTCAATATCATTTCTTGGCAATTTTGGTCCCGGGATTAACAGAGAAAGCATGAAGTATTCTTGTTTCATGCACATCCATAGTGGCAAGTTATAAGTCATTAAAATAACCGGCCATGTGCTATGATATATACTCATGGTTCGAAACGGATTGAATCCATCGCTCGCCAAACAAAATATCAGGTTACGAGGTTCCTTAGCGAATTCTGAATGTCGATTATCAAAATCTTTCCATGATTGACCATCGGCAAGATGCTTTAGCTTTCCATGCTTTTTACGCTCTTCCTTATGCCAACTCATATTCTTAACGGTCTTTGAGCACATGAATAGCCTTTGAAGCCTGGTCATTAGGGAAAAGTGCCGTAATGTCTTTAAAGGAATGTTGTGAGCTTTCTTTGAAGATATGTCACCTTCAACTACCGCAGGCTCAATCCAACGAGAAGTTCCACTTGCATGGCAACATGTTTCATTCTCGTGCTCTTTTCAATATAGCATGCAGTCATTTGGGCATGCATCAATCTTTTTATAATCAAGACCTAAATCTCTCACTATAGTCTTGGCTTTGTTGAAAGAAGAAGGGAGATTCAAGTTAGAAATAGCCTCTTTCAACAACTCCAGGAGGGAAGTGAACGAGGCATTACTCCATCCATGTAGACACTTCAACAAGTATAGCCATATGGTGAAAGATAACGTAGAAAATCCCTTGCAACAAAGATATAGTTCCTTGCTAGCCTCGTCAACCAAATTATAGAACTTCTTTGCATTTTCATTCATACCTTCTTTTTCTCCCTCAACATCTGCCACATTCCTAAACCCTTCGTCTAGCAAGCCTTCAATGTCATCGCATGAATAAATCTAATCGGTATCACTAGTATCGACATCTATACCAATTACACTTTTTCCATGATTAACCCATCGTGTATAGCCCTTGACAAATCCAAAGCATATTAAATCGCTATAAATAGACTCTCTGACCCCAAAGGAAGTTGTAACATTTTTCACAAGGACATAGAATTTCCTCTCCTTGAGATTTCCAATGGAGTAAGCATAGTCCAAGAATCTATTGACGCCGTCCCTAAGCTCTTGGCTATTTTTGGTAAACTCATCCAGTTCTGGGATGAGTCTTGGAAAAATCCAATTGTTCATAGTGAAATTACTATTAAACTAAAAATGATTATGGTCTAAAACATCAGCTAAAAACGATTTTCATTTATCAAAATGGAATCTGAAACTTGCTATATATGCATGGTTGCTTAATATAAAATATATAAAAAAGTGCAAAGAATAACATAAACATATATCAATTAGTATAATAAAGAGTAAAGATATACAACATACTTTAAGTGTCGATTAAGCTCTTTATTTATAATATTTGAAAGATAAATTTGAGGAATTCGAATACATATAGAATTCTCCTTAGTTTGAATATAATTTATAATCCACATTGAACTGTAATAATTTTAAATGGGGTCTCTTCATTCTTATAAAATATAAGAATGAGACCAATGATCTCAGAAATTGGCTTTTCCACATCTAACTCTTCTTTTTCAAGTAGTATATTTGCATGAAATCGAGATGCTTGTGATGAATCTGAAGATGTACCACCATTAGATTTAATACCAGCTTCTGCATCGGAAATAAAGCCAGCATTATACTGAAAAAATGAGTTAATAAGTTAAATTCTTCACTTTCTGTTAAGAATCACATGAACAATGTATAGAAAAAGAGGGGAGGAAGAAAAACAAACAGAAAAAATTGCAGCTCAATGTATAGATTCACATAATTTAGAAAAACATGTTTCAGAAACTAGTCCAATAAGTACATCATAAAGATGGATCCATCCATTTCAAGATAACCTCCATTATGACCATTACCTTAATTGATTCAGAAGCTCGTAATCTTAAACCAAAGATATTCACCATTCTCACCTTGTAATGATGTATTTTTTGGGAATGATCGATGATTTTTAGTTGTTTTGTAAGCCTCCGAGAGAGTTGTCACTGCAGCTTGTGCAGCAGAATATGCAACCTCTGATCCAACCAAAGCGGACAGAAAAGCAGCCTATAAATTTGAATAAGACATGTTACACAGTTAAATAGAGATTCTAAAGAAATTATTTTGTGAAGCACATAGGCAATTCAATACTGGCAGAAAAGTAGTAAATGTTATTTAAGTTAATCATCATCCCTACCCTCCTCCACAAGCTCCCTCCCCTGGCCATAACCCTCCATATACTCCAATAGTCTCACCAAAAACTCTGTCACCACCGTATGTTACTCCCACACCACCACAAGCTCCTTCCCCTGGCCATACTCCAATTATTCCATCATATGTTACTCCAACTCTACCGCAAGCTGCTCCTTCCCCTAGCCATAACCCTCCATACACTCCAATAGTTCCACCAAAAATTGCTCCTTCCCTCGACCATAACAATCATCATCCTAACCCTCCATACACTCCAATTGTTCTACCAGGAACACAAAGATCATCACCTTCTCCATATGTACCAACACCAATTTCTAAACCACCTTATCATACTCCAACTCCATCACAGGCTCCTTCCCCTACTTATAACAACCATCACTAATTTCTCAAGCTCCATCGCCTGCTACCTACAACAACCATCACCCAAACCCTCCAAAAACACCATTACCACTTTCTCACCCTCCCTATAGTGTTTCTGCTTCAATACCAACATCATCACAACCACCATACAATACTTCCCCTGTTTCACAACCTCCCACCGACATCGGAACTGCACCCATAGGCTCCCCACAGTACTCTCTAACAGTGCCATCACCTTCAATTTCAACTCCATCACCGGAGTTTGCTACGCCATCACTACCCTCACTGTCAGTTTTAAAGTGATATAACACATCACCTGATGAATTCACATTTCATGATATTTATTTGCTCTATTTGGGTGGATTTCATCAACTTTTCTTGCACTTATCTATTAAAATAGCATAGTTTCATGGTTTCTTCCTAAATTGTGCTTGAAAGTGAAAACATGCTTTTTAGGCCTTTTAATTGCTAAATTTTATTCACTTTAATCCCATTCAGCACCTTGATGTATTTGTTAAGTGATTTCAGGTTTTCAAGGCAAGTATGGATTGAAGAAGTGAGAAAAAGAGCTTGCAAAAGAGAAGAAACCATTAAGAAATGGAGTTTGGAAGATTCAGTAGTCGTGCATACGCACAGTTATGCGTGCGTATGCTCAGCTGTGAGCTTATGGCCACGCGTATGCGTGACCCTCGTCACATGAGCTCATTAATTGTAAATTACTGGGGGGCAAATTCTGGGCCTCCAAAACCCAGTCCAACTCATTTCTGAAGCTATTTTAAGCCAAAGTGAAGAGGAATGAAGGGGGAGCAATTAAGTTTAGTTTAGTATAATGTTGTAGGTCATTCTAGAGAGAGAAGCTCTCCCTTCTCTCTAGAAATTAGGGTTATTAGTTTAATGTCTTTATAATTTCTCTTTATAATTCTTGTTTTCATCTAGTTTCTTTTACCTTTCTTTGTTCTATTGTCTTAATTTCCTTAGTTTATTTTCTCAATTTTTCCACTTTTATGTATTTGCACTCTTTGTTAATTTTAATTTCTATTAATGTAATTTATATTTTATGTTCATTTAATGCTTGTTTGAGTTATTGTTATTATTTTCTTACTTTTGGTAGTTAGATTTTATTTTTAATGTAATTTAATATTATTTTATTTTCATACACACCAAGTATTTGATAAAATGCTTGGCTTAGTTTTTACCTAGTTTTTTCTCATTCTTGGCTTGGAATTGAGGACTTTGGTGACCTTTGAGTCATTGATGTCCATCCTTGATTGATATATTAGAGTAGTTAGTTGATTTGGTTTTCATTGACTTTAAGTCTTTCATTAATATAGTTGATTAGGACTTATGGATTGAGATCAATTATGCCTATTTGACTTATCATCGATGTTAGGGGTGACTAAGTAGGATTAACTCCTCATAATCATCATATATTTGTGGTCAATGACTAGGATAGGTAACCTTAACTCCCAATCCTTGCCAAGAGGTTTCTTAGCATTTAAATCTCCCTTCTCTTTGATTGATTGCCTTTGAATTTAATTGCTTTCATTTAAATCCTTGCATGTTTATTTACTTTCTTGCTATTTATATTTACATTACTTGTCTCTTGCTATCAACCCCCATTTTCCTATAGCCAATAATTGAGCATTTTATTCGCAACTCCTAGGGAAGACGACCCGGGAATTTAAAACTATCGGTTATTTTGTATTGGATTGTGATATCTTTGAATTTAAACTTTGATTATGAGAGTTTATTGTCGATTTGGACTATTCTATTAACGAAGTGATTCTTATTTTGATTAATTCTAAACCGACAATAATTCTTTCACATCAGCACCCAAATGATGCAGTTTACCCTCTAAAATGCAGCTTGCAACACACTCTAAAGGAATTTAATCACAACAAAACTACTTATTTGTACTTGGAGAAAAATAGAAGATAGAAGAAAGAGTAACCAATGACTGAGACAATATAACAAACAGAAATAGTGCAAAGCTGAATAACAAGTTTAGTGATAAATATAACAAACATAAGGCATAAGGAACAAATATAAAGTGAAATAGCTCTCAAACAATTCAAATTCAAAGTAACAACAGGAATGCTATTTGCATGACCTAAACTTGTCAATGGAAAGGATATGTAAACAGATGCTAAAATAGAGCAGAAAAAGAACGGTAGAATTATCAATACCTGCAGAAGAATGCCAAAAATAAGAATCCCACAAAAAACACGAGCAGTGATAATTGAACGGTGATTGGCGGTGATGAACGCGAGCAGAGAGGATCGAAGCTCGACGAAAAGAGAAACAGATGATCGAAGCTCAACGAGCACATGATCGAATCTCAACGAGTAGAGAATCGAAGCTCAACGAGGAGAGGAGCAGAGGATCGAAGCACATTGACGAGTAGAGAAGATCAAAGCACATTCACCAGAAGAGAAAATCGAAGCTCATTAGCGAGCAGAGATTGAAATCGAAGCTCAATAAAGAAACGCACGTCATCATCAAATGGATTGAAGAATAACAGAGGAACGAAATATTTGGAATGGATTGAGGATTTTGTGATTTTATTAATTGAAATATTTTAGGAATTTTGTTAGGGTTGTGGTTTTAGGAACGAAACATTTTGAATGGATTGGGGTTTTCTTCTCCCTCTTTTTCTCTTTCTCTGCACAATATAGTTTATGTTTGTTTTTTAAAAAATATTAAAAAATTTTAGGCAACACTGGAAATGTGAAGTTTAAAATAAATTTAAAGGCAACTTTTAAAAAAGTAATATATTATTTTTATAATAGGTATTTTTGTATATTTAATATAGCAACACTTGATAAGTGTCTTTTAATTTATCAAAGACATCACCTACAATATGTTGTTTGAAAATTTGTTGTTATAAGTCTATTTTATTGCCACTAGTATAAAAGGTTTCTTATATATATATATTAGACAACCTTTTTTAAATGTTATCTTGAACATATGTTGCAATTGCTAAAAAATATTGTAGTGTTGAGGCGGTATGTCATATTCAAAACATTAGAGGTACTTAATCTCAATAAAAATGGTTTAGAATTGATATCAAAATGAGTTTTTTCTATTTTTATTTATGTAATGAAATATAAAAAAAATATTTTAGCGTGAATTTTTTTTACATATTTTATTTTCTATACGATTAGAATAATTTGTGTATTCTTAATGAATGATACAGTATTCTGTAATTTTTTTTAATAAGGACATACACACAATTTTTTAGAGAAAAATTATATATAAATTACACTCCTCAATTAGTAGAGAGTTGGATCTGATGTTGTTAAAACATCCAGAAAAAAATTGCAAGCACCTAAGATTCAACCAGCGTTTGCTGAGTTTAATTATAATTCTATTTTGTTAAAAAGTAGGAAAAATTCCATTCCCCTCCCTTAAAAGAAGTTAAAATGACACTTTCCTTTCTTCTATTTGTAAAATGTACAATTTAATTCATTTGGTTAAAATGTTAATAGAATATTCTATTTAAAAAAATAAATATTTTATTCAATAAAATTAATATTCTACTTTACCATACTATCCCTTCATATTTATTTACTAACTAAACTCAATTTTTGAATTAGGATTCCAATTCCCTCACAGTCACTCTACTATCTGTTCATCTATATTATCGTTTCTACGCTATTTCTCTTTCAATCTCTCTAATTTTCTTTGTTTGTCTCTGTCATTGCTACCTAGGTGTTTTCATTACTGCATAGCTTTGTGTAATCATCGCCGTTACTATTCAAGTAATAAGGTTCGACATTCTTTTCTCAAACTCAATTAATTTACAAAAAAATTCATATCATTGACAATCCTGGATATATCCCTAAATCCTTCATTTTGAATTTCTTGTTTTTGCATAGCTTCTTTTTTTTTTGCCATTTCTTTGCTTTTGTTATAGTTATTCATTATTAATTACACCAATTTTTTTCTATTTTAGGAAAATGTCTACCAGTATTAAAGCTATATCTAGTGTCAATGAGTACGATGGAAGTGAACCTCCTATTGAATAATTATTTACCGATAGTGATGAAGAATATGATGTTAATAATAAGGATCAATGTGTAGAGGGTTATTTGGATGATGAGGAGTGGAATGAGGATGACTACACTTCGGAGGAAGAAAGTAAAATAGAAGTTAACATGGATGAAGGTGAGATAATGAAAAGATTAGTCTAGAAAAGTTTATGATATTTGTTGACGTACATGAATTCAAGGGTGTATTGAGAGATTAGATTTTTTTGGTGTCTTATTGAGAGATTAGATAATTCAAGAGAATTTTGATATAATAAGAGTGAAAAATGAGAAAGCAAGGGTGACTTCCATTTGTGCTTCTGAAGGTTGTCCTTGGAGGATCCATGCTTCTCCTTCTCCAGATGGTGTTGTTTTTATGATCAAGAGTTATGAGCCAAGGCATACTTGTATTAGAAAATTTGAAAAGAGAAATGCTAATTCTATTTGGATAGTAAAAAAGTTAAAACAATTTTTAAATGCTGATCCAAATATGAACTATGATCTCATGTCTAATGAATTGATTACCAAGTTTGTAATTGAAGCCCATCCCTACACAATTATATAGGGCCAGAAAAAAAAAGGGAAGAAGTTGAAGATTATCATGCTTTAAGTTATAAGAAAATAGTTAAGTTTGCTAATTTGTTATTAGAAAAAAAAAATAGGAGGAGCATAGTAAAATTGGAGTACTATGATCAAATGACATTGGAAGAGAAAAATCATCTTTTTCAAGATGATTTTTGTGTCTAGATTCTTGTATATCAAGATTTTTAAATGGTTGTAGACCATTTTTTGGTTTAGATGGTTGTCATTTGAAAGGTCCATATGGAGGGGTTTGCTATGTGCAGTTTCTCTTTATGTAAATAATGGATTATTTCCCATAGCATTTGTTATAGTGGAGGCAAAGTGTAGAGTCTTATGGAGCTTTTTCTTAAACTGCTTATATGATGCACTAGGAGATGATCATTACACAATAATGAGCGACAAACAAAAGGTAATATATTTTAATTTGTATTATTCTGACATAATATTATTCATTATTAATAATTTATTTTAACTTGTTTGTATTTAATGTCAGGGATTGACACATGCAATTTCTGAGTACTTTCCAAATTCATGGCATAAACATTGTAGTAAGTTTTTGTTGAATAATTTCAAAGCAAAATATCCATTATTGATCTTACAAGATCTTTTTTGGATGGCTGTCAAAGCTCCAAATGAATTTATTTTTAAAAAAGCAATAGAAAAGATGAAAATATTTGATAATGATGTCTACCAATATTTGATAGATATCCCATTACACATTTGATCTACACATGCATCTTACACTAATCATAAAAGTCTGTATATTACTAATAATGTATGAGTCATTTAATACTTGGATAGACAACTTGAGAAGTATGACTGTGTTGAAATTAATGGATAGACTAAGAGTCAAAATCATGATGAGATTTTACACACAGTTTTCTTCTACTGCGTCTTGGTCATATAATGTTGGACCAAGGATTACAACTGAAATAAATAAAACTAAAACTACTGAGGATGCATACATGTGAATGCAAAGCATGGAAATTAAGTGGGTTGCCATGCAAACATGGTGCGGCAACCGTTATTTACATATGGAAAAAGTGGAGAACTATTGTGATGCATATTACAACAAAGATAAGTACATCATAGCTTATTCTTGACTACACAATCCTTTATCGAATCTAGATACTTTGGATGATACAATGTGCTTTCACCACCATTGCGTAGACTTCTAGGGAGGCCAAGAAAAAGTAGGATAAGGAAAAAAGATGAAGATGCACCATCAAATGCAAGGAGAATTTCAACAGTTAGATACTCTAATTGTAAAGATTTAGGACACAATAGAAAAAACTATCAAAGGGCTCCAGTAAGAGCCAAGAAAGCAAGACAGGTATTCTATTATTCTATTCTTGAATAAATACAATTTGACACACACTATATATATATGTATTTTTTTCATCTTTTCAAATTACAGGAAATTTCAGTAAGTGCATCACAAACTTCAATGAAAAAACAAACTCAACAATATACTTTAGCATAGGCTAAAGTAAAGTCATAACTACAAACCAAACAAATAAAAAGGGTTAAATTTATCTAACTTTACAATAAATATTTGTTTATTAATAGCTTTTGTAAAAGTAAATAACTAAAATGCACTATTTATTTGATGTTGCAGGATATTAGGAAAGATAAACTTCCTAAAATCATTCTTCAAATTGAAAACTCAATGACGTATTTAGAAGTTTCAAGAGTTGAGTATTGGAGATTGCAGCTTGCACAAGGGACAACACACCAACTAGAAAACATATTCTATTATGCACAATGTTCTTTATTTAGATTAAGGAACTTACTTTGTAGGGATGTGAAGGAATGAGATGTTAATTTTTTTAAATTTGGGATTATCTATATTGACTAATTTTGATAAAGTTGTTAATAATTTTCAATAGTTTTATGAAACAAATTATTTATCAATATTAATTGTTATACATATTAACAGCAGTAAGATTTCTTTTATTTAATATTAAAATAATATATATTGATTTCAAAAAATTAATAGTAAAATATAAAAATAATTGTTAACAAAAATTTTGGTAAAATCACAATTTGAATAATTAAAAAATTATTGAAGGATATTTTAGAAAAAATAATTTAATTATCAATTTTTTTAAAAATATTTTAGTAAAAATATATTAATCAATAAAAAATAATTTATTAAAAGGTATTTTAGTAAACAAAATTTAATGACAAAAAAATAAAATTTTTGCTAAAGGATATTTTGTAAAAAAAAAATTTTTTGAAAAATAGATAAAGTTAACATTAGTTAACACAAAATTTAAAATGGATTAAAAAAGAGATTTTTTTAAAAGTTATAAAGGAAGAAAATGTACATTTTACAAATAAAGGGGATGGAAGTGTTATTTTAGCATCTCTCAGATGAGGGGAGTGACATTTTTTCTAAAAAATAATACCTCACAAGCACGGGCAAAGCTTCATATGTTGGAGGAGAGTAAAGGGTGACAACACTACCTGAACCCGTGGGTATCCATCCTATTCTACCCGTTCGGAACGGGTAACTGGAGCGAGTTTTCTGCGGGACAGAGACAGGACGGGTTTAGATAATACCCACCCCTACCCGTCCTAGTATATATATAATATTGTATAATATATGTAAAATATTTAGTAAAATAATTAATAATATTATATCATATTTAAATTAGTATCTTAATTTATGTTATGTATGTGATGATGGTTATATAAATTTTAAAATTTAATTTAATTTGTTAAATTTTAATAATTATTGAGGTGAGTACTCACGAAAATGGATTAAAATTAACTTTTTATTATCTGTAAATAAGAGTAAAACAAATTTTATGTGAGTTATTATAAGATGAGACAGGATTGGATAGGACAAAAATCCACCCTGTTATCACCCATAGAAGATAGGCAGCACCACTAAAAAAATATTCTTTGTTAAAAAAAAGAAAAAAAAAAATAAGAGTGGCTCCCAATTAAAATGGCCTCCCTCCCATACCAATATGGGCTTGATAGCTTGGGCATAGACCATGGTCATTATAAGCAATAAGGTTGATATGTAGTACGTGGGCTTTTTTATTTTTGATATGATGAAAGGAATGGTGTATAGCTGAGTTATGGTGGTGTAGGGTGATTTACCGGCGTATGATGGGTGTGCAAGAGAAATTGAACCGTCCGACGAGAATACTTAAATTGGATGGACCGAGTACTGAAATCGGGGGGTACACAAAACCCTCGATCCGATTTGTTACCCCATTCCACGTGGCATGCATGCAGGCCCCCTGGCCTCCGGATGAATCCAACACTTCCCATATTAGCATGGATCTACCCCCACCCTCCAGTAGCGTCCCTTTCAGCCTCACACCCAAAACTCTCTCTATTTGTTCTCCAAACTCACACAATCTCCATTATTGAAGGCTGCAAGGACCACATAGCAGCTCTAAATAATTTGAATACAATGCCAAGAAGACCGAAAATTAAGGATGTGAATCAGCAAGAATTTCACATTGTTAATTATCTTGGACATCCAAATTATGTAAGTTTTTATTATTTCAAATTTTGATTAATAAATATAATAGTGTATCAGATTTTAGTAATAGAATAAAAATAATAGAGTAGAGCTAATTAGTTAAATTTAAGGGATTTAGGAATAGAATAGAGTAGAACTAATTAATTTAAAAATTCTGAACTTTTTTGTTAATAATATACTTTGTTTTGAAATGAAATGTATGACTATTTGTTATTATGTTTTTGCTAGTTTGCATGAATGAAATCAAATTATTATTATTATTGTTGTTGTTATTGTTGTTGTTAATCTGTGGATATTATTGTTATTATTATTGTTGTTATTATTATTATTATTATTATTATTATTTGTTGGAAGGAAATTTGAATTCATATATTTTTGTTTTAGTTAATTGTATTGTAGTAGAGACATGAATATATTAGATTAGAAGTACGAATTTCTAATATTTTAGTTCAAAAATAAAAATAATAAATTATTTTAGATTGTTGATAATAATTAACATTAATTTTGATAATTCTATTAGAAGACCGAATGTAGAAATATGTTGTTTTATGAATATTATTAATAATAATAACGTCGGTTTTTTTAAATTAATAATAATAATAATAATAATAATAATAATAATAATAATAATAATAATAATAATGGTGTATATGCTTTGTATGTATGTAAATATATATATATATATATATATATATATATATATATAATGGAGGATATTCAGATTATTGTTAATATAATTGTGTACTGGTAGTTACAATAAAAATGTGATATTGCAGGGTTTACGGATGTTGATATGTGATTACTTTTTATCGTCGGACCCGTACAACTCAATTGTTAAGGCGCATTTATGGGAGACTGGTTTTTATCATATTTCTCAGATTGGAGTCGTTCAATGCAAGTCAACAATGATTAATGCTCTCATCAAGAGATGGCGGCCAGAAACTCACACGTTTTATTTTTCGGTTGGTGAGTGTGTCGTGTCGTTGGAGGATGTGGCGATGATTCTCGATCTACCGACAAACAGAATTCCGGTTACAGGACCAACTATGAGTAGTTTTGAGGCCTTGGAGGCCGAGTGCTTGCACCACTTTGGTGTTGCACCGAGGAAGACGGACTGTAGAGGAAGCTTTATAAAACTGAGGTGGATTAGGGGTTGCAGGATCGCACAGTGTTGACTGATGAAATTCAGATTCAGAGGTATGTCAAGTGTCACATAATGTTGCTATTTGGGATAATTTTGTTTGGTGATAAGTCTGGTGCAGCGGTGCATTAGAAATTTCTGCCTTTGCTCCGTAACTTTGCGGGGATCATACAGTATAGTTGGGGTTCAGCACGCCTCACGCACTTGAACAGATCATTGTGTAGGGCAACTCGTGTCGACTGCAAGGAGATAGATGGTTCGCTTACACTTTTGCTTACTTGGGCTTGGATCCATCTCCCATTTCTTGCCCTGATTCCTGGCAATCCCCGAGTGTTTTCGATCGCAAACAGGTAAAAATGAATTAATGTATGCGTTGATTTCTCTACTAGAAATTGTATTCTATTTTTTACACAATTAGTTAAAAAAGAGATTTCTGATGGCAGGTGGCGCAACTGGGAACGTGAGAATTATGCTTACCGATATCATACGCTTGCACACTACAGGAGGTTGCTAGATGATTTGCAAGAAGGACATGTATGTTGTAAACTACTAGTACTTGTTGTAGTTTGATACATGAATTAATTGTTGTGTAGTCATCTGATAGTCTCGATGTGTCCAGTTTGTGTGGCAGGCTTATGTCATTGACCTCGTTGAGTCGGACGTGATTCCTGTAGACATCTGTCAGCATTCAGTTGTTTGGAGTGCCACAATACCACTTATATCTTTCGAATGTGTCGAGTGGCATGCATCTGATAGATTCAGGAGGCAATTTGGTTTGATGCAGGGCGTTCCTAATCAAGAGCGGGATCTAGGTGCATCACACGGGAAAGTACTAATTGGACCTAAGAATCAAGATTGGTTCGACATCCACTCTTTTTGGGTTATGCAATGGACCAATCGGTATAGTCATATTCTAGCTGATGACTTGGTGCCTTTACATTATCCTATGGAGATTTACAGGCATTGGTACCGTGGAACATTCGGTGCCCATTTGCAGATATCGGACCTCGTATTTCAAGAGGATCCAGAGGGTCATCCGGTGCATAATTAGGAGGATCACCAACAAGAACCACATGCACCACCCCCGCAGCCGCCACCGCCACCGCCACCGGTCCAACAGGAGGTTCAGTGTGTTACACCGTAGTTCTGCAAACACATCCATCAAATTATTTTACACAGTCAGTCCCATTACATCAACAGTATTGGAGTGGTATACAAGCTGATGTAGGGGAGTAAGCTTCATTTAGCCAGCTGCTTGGTTTCATGGCTCCAGGGCCAGGGTACTCACATTCAGGAAATGTTCATGACATACCCACGGACCAGTTGGCGCATCCGAGTGGTATTACTCCAGCTAGGATGTCATTAGATTCGATACCTCGGGTTCACATTACCTCTAAAAATTCTGGAGCTAGAATGTCTGTTGACTCATCTAGGAGTGCTGATGCCACGAGAGGGACCCTACAAACTAGCATAAATAGGCGTATTTCAATGACTCTAATTCATGAGACCAATAAGTCAGTTGATAATGAGGTTGATGACTACCTAGTAGATCATCTAGATAGTGATGAGGATGAGGATGACGATGACGATAAGGATGAGGATGAAGATTACGATGATGATCCCGAACCTAGTATAGGTTAGCTGTTAGTGGTATATTGATTACATATAGCATTGTCGTGTATATTTATAGTCATTTTGTCTTTATTTGTTACATGTCTTGATTGTTGATCTGATAGGTATGGCTACAAGTGAAAAGGGAAAAGGTTACAACCTTAGAGTTGATCCTCCACGCAGGAGCGCTACTCGGTATACCACATCCGCTTTTAACAGGGTTGCAAAAAAGTGCAAAAAGTTATTCAAGGATGTGAAGTCGGCAATGAAAAAATAATGTTTGATGTTCATTTTGTTAATTAGGGTATTGTTAATCAGGTTATTGTTACTATTATGGTTTCAATGTGTGTATCGAGTATGTTAAACAGGTTATTGTTACTATTATGGTTTCTTATTGTGTATCGAGTATGTTAATCAGGTTATTGTTACTATTATGGTTTCAACGAGTAAACCGAATCGGGCTAAGGTCCGGTTCATCGGTCAAACTGACCATTCCGGTCCGGTCAAACTGGACCAGTTTTTACATCTATATGTAATTAGGTTGTTGTTATTACTATGGCATCAATGCATGTTAAAATATAAAATAGTTAAAAACTTAAAATTAAAATCTAAGGTCCGGTTCACCAGTTTTCGGTCAAACCGACTGGTCTGGTCCAGTTTTTACATCTATATGTAATTAGGTTGTTGTTACTACTATGGTTTCAATGCATGTTAAAATATAAAATAGTTAAAAACTTAAAATTAAAATCTGAGGCCCGGTTCACCAGTTTCCGGTCAGACCGGTCGGTCCGGTCCGATTTTTACATCTACACAATAAAAGTCCAATCAACTGAAATGCAACAAAAGTAACTCTAATTTCCGACTAGTCCCGCACTTGGACCACCACTTTGACGACATTTACTACGGCTGTGGCCATCAGCACCGCATTGCTTGCATTTCCTAGGACCACGCAACATATGTGTATCCATCTCATTCGAGAAGCGGGTCATCTTAGGCCGACCTTTGGCCACCCGTCTTAGGAACGGATTACCAACGAATCGAGGTCCATGATAAGGTGGCCATGTTGTAGGATTTCCCAGTGGTCTGAACCTGGCCCTGTATACCCTTCGAACTTGGTCCATTTTGTAAACGTCATGAACGTACACCTGCCATTCCAACCGCTGATTTGCAAAACAAGCAAATACATGTCGACAGGGAATTCTGTTAACCTGGAATTCACCACAGTCGCAACGTTGTCGGCATAGTCAACTGCATACTCAATCCCACTAGACATCTCACGTACTTCAAAGACTTCATTTTCTCTGTCAAAGCAACTAACTTGTATATTTCCTGCTGCTCATTGGTTTTGCATGCAACTTAGATGTCACAAGCTCAGAGAACACATGCCCAGCATTAATGCGAGTCTCAGCCTCAGCTCTCTTCCTAGTGAACAACTCATTCAATCTGTAAAATGTATCCTTCACAAGGGCGGTGACTGACAGATTGCGAGCCCCCTTCAAAACGGAGTTGATGTACTCCACAAGGTTGGTGGTCATGTGACCCCATCTATATCCACCGTCAAATGCCAACGCATACTGCGCACGTGGGATCCGGTCAAGCCAGTTGGTGTAAGCCTCACCCTGTTTGCATAGTCGTTCATAGCGCATCTGGTACTCCCGAATCGTCCTCGAATATCCTACGATAAGAAACATTGGACCATAAACAACATTCTATTCTATCGTATTTATAATTTTAAAAGAGTGCCTATAATTCAAACTTACCGATATTGACGATAAGCTTCTGCAGGTAAGGTGCCTTGAACTTCCTCAAGAAATTTGACTCAATATGCCTCATATAAAACATATGGAAAGCTCTAGGAGGAGACCAAGCTCCATTAGTGCGAGCAATAGCTTACCTGATGGAATCGTGTCGATCAGAGATAAGTCATATACCATCACGTGTCACCACATGTTGGCGTAAGTTACTTAGAAAAAAGTACCACGCCTCAGAAGTCTCTCCCTCCACTATGGCAAATGCAATAGGCACAATATTATTATTTCCATCTTGTGAAACTGCTACCAATAAACAACCCTTGTATTTTCCATACAAATGAGTCCCGTCTACCTGCACAACTGGCTTGCAATGTCTGAATGCCCTTATACAAGGGTAATAACTCTAGAAGAATCGGTGCAGTACACGGATATCAGGAACCAAATCATCTCCCTGGTATGCAGGCATTGTCTCAAAGTGAACCACCGCTGACGGCTCCTTGTGACACATAGCCTCAAACCATATGGGCAAGGCTTCGTACGATACTTCCCAACCCCCGAAGATTGACTCCACCGCCTTCTGCTTTACCAACCATACTTTGCGATAACTGATGGTGTAGTTAAACTTTGACTGTACTTCCGCAATGACTGATTTCACCTTTATATATGGGTCAACCTCTACCAACGGCTTAATTGCTTCTGCGACTGTCTTGGAATCTATTTTTGAATGGTCTTGAGAAATATTAGATCGAGTACAAGTGTGACTACCATTGTACCTTCTTATCTTCCAACAGTAATTTTTCTGCATTTTGGTAACCCTAGTCAGCCAATCACAACCTGCACCATATTGTGTACATTTAGCATAGAATGTCGTCAGTACTGACTCATATACCCTATAGTCTACACCTCTACGGATGGTATAATCCTTCATTGCCTTGATTACTGCCTCTCTTGAACTGAATTCTATTCCAACCGTGAATTCTCCATCTATCACAACAGGAAGCTCAACTACAATCACACAGCAAGATACGTATTTTCGTAAATAATAGTAATCTACATTTTTACAGATATAATTATAGTCTACATTTTAGCTATCTTATCTACCTAACCACCTAGTAAATATAGTCCATACTGAATAACTAATAACTAATAAAATAATCAAAGGCATGTTACACAAATTGTAGTTCACATATCAGATAACTATCTTTCTTTACATACCTGCATTCATGTATTGAGGAAACTCCGGTGCATGCATAGCCTCCAAATCCAATGACCGCATGAAAGAAGGCTCTTGAAACGGTTGTTGGTTTGCCAATACATTTGTGACCTCCGCCACATCTGCGTTCATAGTGCCGTCAGCTTCATCTTCTTCTTCACCCAAACTAACGATCTCATAATGACTTTCAAATTCCTTCTCACTATCACTATCATAATCTTCCAATTCAATATTTTGGTCCGCTTCCAACTGCTCGAACTCAATGTACAACTCGATGCACGACATTCGATAGCGATTTTTAATATATATTGAAAACATTTCATGCATGCTCGCTTCATCCGTTACGTACTTCGTTTGAAATTGTACGAACTCACCAAACACGGATAAAGGATACCTGTACAAAATACACGACACTCTCTTAGATAAATGAGGATCTATCTTCTCATAAATCACACCTTTTAATTCCTCAAACAATAACGTGTATGGAATAATTAACAACATCTAACGGAATTTCACATACAAATTGAACTCCTTCAAATGTTTGTAATAAAATCTATCCAAAATAATATATTTTCAAACTAACTCTATCATCCATACTAACAGTGATATACTAGCTACTCTCAATAACACTATTATTTTTCTTTTCTTTGTGCAAAAATGAAGAAGAAGGAGAACCAGAGACGAAAAGCTACATAGCTTGCTGGGTTTTCTCTCGGGACGAAGAGGAAGACGAACTACTGGGGAGTTCTCAAGGTAACTTTTATGTATACAGCAGTAACAAGTAAATCAGACGGTTCGACCGTGTCTTCGCATTTCAAATTTTTCAACAACACTAATCGGACCGTCCGATTAGTTTCAAACTATTTCCTCTCTCCTGAAATCGCTGGGACCGATTTTAGTACTCTCCATGCTCAGCCTCGCACAAATCGAACTGTCCGATTTGTTATCTCTCTCTACAATGAAATTAAACGATCCGATTTTTTTGCACTAACAAACAAAACTTTAACGCTGTCACACTACCATAAATTCCCCTAAAACAGCATAACTGAGGCTAATTCACACATGAAACTCATATAAAATAAAACAGCTTAGTACGTGATGTGCTTGTTATATTGTTTTCAAATTGAACTTTAAAAATCATACTTCTTTTCTTCTTTCTTTCTCTCTCTCAAACAGGACGTCATTCTTCTCCTCCCGTGGATATCAATGCATGTTGTTCCAGTCAAAATTACTTTTTCAAAAATTGAAGAATAATGATTAGTGCAATTTATTTGGGATTATTAAAAAAATTTGTGAAAAGTATAAAATTAACATCCTTAATATAAGTTTATAATATATAGTTGGAAAAAAATCGACTTTATCAACTAAAGATAACAGTTGAACATATATTTTTGACAGTAATTAATTCTTAAATAGGAGAGTTAAATAGTAAATTTAATAAAAAAATAAAAAAACTTTTGATTTTAAATACAACTTTAAATTTTAAAGATAATTTTAAATTGTTTAATATTCAAACTATATGCAAATTAATTAAAAAGCTTTATCTTTTTTATTTTTTCAACGATGAAAGGATTTTTTTTTTGAATATTCAATTGTAACATTATATATTTAATATACCGAATCATTTAAAAGATGTCAAGACACTTTTTGAATTATGTCAGAGACTAAAAAAATACAAAAATAAAACTAAAAAATTATTTGGTTGATAGATTGATTCGCAATGTCTTGATACGTTCGATATCTATAACAATAATAAAAATATTTTTTTCGGCAATAAAAATTGTTAAACAAGACTTCGAAGTAAATTGACAGATAAATTTTTTTAGTCATTTATATTAAAAAAAATTTCAGCTACTTTTAGTATAGATTCAATAATAGATAACTTTAAATCAAAAAAAATATCAAACCTAATTATCTGTGTAAGTTGCAAATTAATTCATTTTAAGTCCTAGTAATATTGTGATTAATTTTTTCCATTGTAAAAGTTAAGTTGTGATTCAAATTATTTACATGAACTATAAATATATTTTCTTAACAGTTTTTCAAAAAATATCTAAAAAAGAATTGACTAGTATTTATAGATTTTAAATGTAACAATTTATTTTTATAATATTTAAGGTCGGTTTTAAGAGATTTGTGTTTTATTATTTTTATATACAATATATTTAATTATTTTGTAAGAAGGAAGTCTTAAATCTTAATTGTTATTTTTAATTAAATTTTTTATATATTTTTAAATTATTCTGTTAAAGTAAAAACTCCAAAAAAAAAATTGTTTAGCTAAATATTGTCTAACTATTCTCATGCTCACGAGAATTCTTAAATTGAAAAATAAATAAATTAGAACTCAACTTAGAGTATTGTTCATAAATAAAAATTAAAAAACAAAAACATAATTAGCCCCAAACAGATACCACATGTGAAAAATAAAACAATTGTTTTAGAGTAAATAGTTAAATTTATTTCTAAAAGATTATCTATATGTTTTTTAAATTATTTATTGAAATATTTTTTAATCTAATTCGTCTTTTAAAAATTTTAAATTAGCCACGTTGATCATTTTGTCACTTCCGTTGTTGACAGCGTCAAAATTTACTGGTGTGGTACGTTAAATAACACTACACTAATCACAGAACACATATGATGATCCTAATAAGATGCTAACATAATAAGTTTATGAAATTAAATCAAATCAATACCAAATTAAGAGTGACCTTGATACATTGAAATTTCTCAATTTGAAATTGATTTGATACCTAATTCTAGTGGCGAAATAACGAAAAGACTAATGTAACTCATTTAAAATCTTTAAAAACCAAATTCAATTAAAAAAATTTTGAAAACCAATTTAAAAAATAAGGAATCTTTAAAAACAAATTTGACTATCTACTTGTTTGGATTTCCTTTAAAATTTGGTGGATAAATTATCATTTATATTGAATTATCATATGATAAGTCTATTTGATCTATTTTTAATACATAAAATAATAATATTTTTGCCCATTCAAATTTATATTAAAGTTTGAACAAGAATAAAATTTTGAAACATTTGTTAAACGTTTGTTTGGTGAGCTTTTAAAAAAAAAATTATTTATTTTAAAATCTTATAAAAAAATAAAATATTTTTATATTTGGATATCTCATGCAAAAATATATTTTTATCTATCAATTATATTTGGGTATAATAATATAAAAATATTTTTTGTTTATTTATTATGTATAAAATATTTTTTCTTAAAGAAAAAATTAAAGATCTTTAAAATAGATATAAATTACAATTTTTTTAAAAAAATATTTTTTGTTTTTCTAGTACTTTTACTTTACTACTAAAAATTTACTAAATATGTTAAAAAAATAAAAAAAAGATCTATTTTCAATCTTTTTCTATCAATTTAATAGCATCCAAGAAAGTACTAAATGTACTTTAAAATTACAATTATTTCTTAAACTTTATACTCTTGCTATATGAGTAGGTGCTTGTTTGGGTGTCATTAAGTTAATAGAAAAAAAATATTTTTTAATAAATTTTTTTTTTATTTTTTAGCGTGTTTAACAAATTTCTAATAATAATAGTAAAAGTAAAGTGAAAAATTAAAAAACATCTTTTTTAAAAAATTATAATTTATATTTTTTTAAAAGATCTTTTTCACATAATAAATAAATAAATAATACTTTTATATTATTGTACCTAAATATAATTAATAAATAAAAAAATTTGTATAAAAAATTTATATATAAAATTATTTTTATTTTTTAAAAGATCTTTAAAAAATAATAATTCAAAAAAAAATTTAAAATTCATCCAAACAAACCCTAAAAATTATGAGATAAGTTAATTAATATATTAGAACTAATTCGAACATAATACTTTAAACTCAAATAAATAACATAAGTAATGAGATTTTTCATTTGTTAAACATATTCGTAATTAGTCTCTTATCACACAGTAACTAATAATGTAAGATAATTTATACTTGTTGCGATAAGAATGGGACGTGATGTTCATTCCCATATGAAACTCACATTCTCAAGAGAGAATGTATTTAATAAGATTGAAAAAGTTACCTTCCTGTATGCATATAAATAGGACCTTAAGCCTCAGGCAAATACACACATCAATAAAAGCATCATTTCTATCTCTACGAAGCTTTTCTTTCTCTTCATATTACAAATATAGTATTAATATATAAATCATAGTTATTATGGTAGGGTGATATTAATATTAGTGAATATTAATACTAGAGTCTTTCATTTATATTTCTTTATTTTATCTTCCTTATTTAGTTATTTTATAACACGTTATTAGCACGAAACTCTAACAAAATTTTATGAAGACTCCAGGTAACAAATTTTTACTATGTCGAAACTCTTTCATCTTGAATATAATGCTTTTGATATATCTGGATACTATATGCTAAAATTCATCTTGATTTAATGGATCTTGGAGATACCATTAAGGATGAAAATAATACATCCCAAAAGGATAAAGCCAAAGCTATGATTTTCCTTCGTCGTCATCCTGACGTATGATTGAAAAATAAATATCCCACATTAAAAGATCCTGCAGATTTGTGGAAAGACCTTGAAGAAAGGTACAATCATCAAAAGACGGTGATACTTTCTCAAGCTCGATATGTTAGAAAAAAATTTTTCGATCTTCCATGTCTCGAATGTGCTCCTGCAGTAGCAGTATCGAGAAAAAGAATTTAAAAATATTCTGAGTTAATTTCTTACTTTCTTGTTGCTGAACGCAACAATGAGTTGCTCTTAAAAAATCATGAAGCGCGCCCAGCTAGCGCCGCCCCATTTTCTGAAGCAAATATGGCAAATCATAACCCCAGAAGAGGTAAATGGCAAGATTTTGGTAACAAAAAAAATTATGGAAGGAAAATGAATTATGTTCACAAGAAAGGATCTCACCAGAAGTGGGATAAAGAAAGGAACAATGGGCAAAATAGATTAATTGAGGATAAATACTTTCGTTGTGGTGGAAAAGGCCATTGGTCACGTACCTATCATACCCCAAGGCACCTAGTTGATCTTTATCAAGCATCCTTAAAAAAATAATGACAAAGGAAAGGAAATAAATTTTGTTTCAAATGATGAAAATTCCACCACTCATTATGATGTATCTAATTTCTTTAAGGATTCTAAAAGAAATATTGGTTATTTGATCAATGATGGAATAGTTTGATATATATATATATATATATATATATATATATATATATATATATATATATATATATATATATATATATATATATGTGTGTGTGTGTTTGTTAAGTATTCATGTGAATAATTTTACTGTGCATGTACTTCTACTCATTTTATTATTATTATTATTTGTTTTTGAAGAAAATGGCAAGGACATATTCTGAAGATATTTGTCTTGTGGATAGTGCAAGTTCGCACACTATTCTTAAAAGTAATATATATTTTACCCATCTTGTGCCAAAAGAAGAAAACGTTAATACTATTATTGACTCAGGCAATGTGATAGAAGGCTCCGGAAGAGCTATAATTTTGTTTCCTGGAGGAACAAAATTTATAATAAATAATGTACTATTGTCTACCAAGTCTCGAAGAAACTTGTTGAGCTTTAAAGATATTTGCCGAAATGGATATCATATTGAGACTATGAATGAGGGAAATCATGAGTACTTATGTATCACAACTCATGATTCAAATAAGAAAGTTATATTAAAAAAGTTGCCCTCACTTTCATATGGGTTATATTATACCAAGATTAGTGCAATTGAATCACATGCCACTATAAACTAGAAGTTTACTAGCCTAAATGAATTCATAACTTGGCATGACAGATTGGATCATCCGGGAACAACCATGATGAGGAGAATTACTGAAAACTCTCATGGACATTCACTAAAGAACCAGAAGATTCTTAAAACTAGTGAATTTTGTTGTGCTGCATGTTCTCAAGGAAAGTTAATTTTAAGGCCATCACCACTAAAGGTTGAATTTGAATCCCCTGAATTCCTAAAAAAGATTCAAGGTGATATATGTGGACCCATTCATCCACCATGTGGATCTTTTAGATATTTTATGGTCCTAATAGACGCATCTTCAAGATGGTCACATGTGTGCTTATTATCTTCTCGCAACCTGGCATTTGCAAGATTACTGGCTCAAATTATTCGATTAAAAGCACAATTTCCAGAAAATCCAATCAAAGCAATTCATCTTGATAATGCTGGTGAATTTACTTCCCAAGCTTTTGTTGCTTATTGTATGGCTAATAGAATAAGTGTTGAACATCCAGTAGCTTATGTTCACACACAAAATGGGTTAGCAGAATCACTTATTAAACGTCTCCAATTAATTGCTAGACCCTTGCTTATGAGAAAAAATCTCCCAACCTCGGTTTGGGGGCATGCTATTTTACATGCCGCAGCACTTATTCGTTTGAGGCCAACGAGTTACCATCAGTTCTCTCCTATGCAATTAGCTTTTGGCTAGCAGCCAAATGTTTTCCATTTAAGAATATTTGGGTGTGCGATATATGTTCCCATTGTACCACCTAATCGCACCAAAATGGGATCCCAAAGAAAATTGGGGATATATGTTGGATATGATTCTTCCTCTATAGTGAGGTATCTTGAAATACAAACTGGAGATGTATTTAAAGCCCGATTTGCAGATTGTCATTTTGATGAATCAAAATTTCCAACATTAGGGGGAGAGAATATGTTTCCTGAAAATGAACTTGATTAGAATGCATCATCATTGATGCATTTAGATCCTCGATCAGGGCAATGTGAACTAGAAGTTCAAAAGATTATACATTTGCAAAGAATAGCAAATAAATTGCCTGATGCATTTTCTGATACAAAGAGGATAACCAAATCTTATATACCAGTAGAAAATGCCCCAATTCGAATTGATGTCCCAATAGGACAAGTAGCCACTGAAGCAAATTCACACCAGAAGCGTGGCAGGATGAAAAATGCCCCAATTTGAATTGATATTTCAGTAAGACAAATAGCCACTAAAGCAAATACATGCTAGAAGCGTAGCAGGCCTGTCGGTTCCAAAGATAAAAATCCTCGAAAGAGAAAAGAGATAAATACTATTCCTGTTGAAAAAGACACAGTAAAGACACATGTAGTTGTCCAAAATTTTGATATAATTTTAACGCTATAAGACGTTTATATACCTGAAAATTGTGAAAATAATGAGATCTCGATAAATTATGTCTTTACAAGAGAGAAATGTGACCGAAATAAGACAATTGTCAATGAAATATTTGCATATAATTTGACATTAAATATCATGCATGAAAGTAAGGATCTTGAGCCAAGATCAGTTGAAAAATGTCGACAAAAGAATGATTGGCCAAAATGGAAAGAAGCCATGAAGGCTGAATTAGACTCACTTGCAAAACATGAAGTCTTTGGACCTGTAGTCCATACACCTGAAGATGTAAAACCTGTTGGATACCGATGGGTGTGAGAAAACGAAATGAGAAAAATAAAGTTGTGCGCTACAAAGCCTGACTTGTGGCACAAGATTTTTCACAAAGGCCCGGTATAGATTATGAAGAAATGTATTCCCCTGTAGTGAATGCGATAACATTGCGTTATTTGGTCAGTTTATCTGCATATTATAAATTGCATATGCATTTAATGGATGTAGTAACAGTCTATTTATACGGCTTATTAGATCGGGATATCTATATGAAAGTCCCTGAAGGACTAAAGATATCTAAACCATCCAGTGAATATTCGCAAGGGTTATACTCAGTTAAATTGCAAAGATCTTTATATGGTCTAAAGCAATATGGACGAATATGGTATAATCGTCTTACTGAGTATCTGGCCAAAAATGGATTCAAGAATGATGATTGATAAATGAATTTTTGCCGGTATAGAAATTATCAAGTAATCAATCGTAGAATAGTCTAAACCGACACAAAATCCATCATCAAACAATTCTACAATCTATAACCGAGAGTATTAGTCCCGAGTCGTTCTTCCCTAGGAATGCTACAAGGATGCATGCTATTGGTTAAGTGGTCTTTCGTGGCTTGAAGAGTGTGGCATAAAAGTGCTAATAAAAGTCATAAAAGTGCTAATAAAAGAAAACAACAATCAATCAATATCAAAAGCCTTGGCTAAGGTTGAACATTGGAAGTTCCATCACTATAACTTCCTTCAAGTATGATAACAAAGGAGTGTTGCTTCACTTAGTTAACCCCTAATCATAGAGGAAAGTCAAGTAAAAGTAACTAACTTGAGTCACAAGTCCTAGTCTTACCCTAGGGAAGTCTAGCTTTAGTGCACTCTAGGTCAATTAGCAATTCTCAATTATTAATCAACAATTGACATCCATTATTCAAGTGTCTCCAAAGACTCAACTACTAGGCCAAGTGAGGGGATGCTACTCCATATCTAAAGTTGGCATTTTCTCAAACATGTGGAGAGCAAGAATGAAAGACATAGTAAAATTGAGAAAAGGTTTAGAATCAAAGTAATTCAACACAAGAGATTAACAACAATCAACAATGAACAACAATGAAAATGAGATCTTCAATGAATTAATAGAATCCAAAACAACAAAGTTAAACCTAAGGTCTATGAGAATTGAACAATTACAAACACTAATTGAGATTAGAGAAGAGGATCTACAACATGAACAAAGTAAATTGAGTGTTGTAATAGATCTCACCAAGAAATGGTTGAGAAGTGAGAAAATGAAGATGAATCCTAGAGAGAGGTTGGAGTCTCTCTCTACAAATGTAACTAACTAAAAATATCTACAAAAAGATGTCAAATTGAGTCTATGGATGTGAATGTGTGTTATTCCCCTTCAATCCTTGGTTCTTATATGCAAATTGGCGCCAAAGTTGGTTGCTGAAACCTTCCAAAATCGCCAGGCACGTGTTGCAATAACAAAATCACGTGCAGACTACGACGCTCGCGCGCACGGTACGCGTGCGCGTCCCTGGCTTATTCCACAATGTGCGCGCGAGCGCCTTGTGCGCGTGCGCGTGCTTGGCCGAGATTAATTCTTTGGCTTTTTGTGCTTCTCTCCACTTGCATGCTTCCTTCCTTGCTCCTTTGATCCATGCCTAGCCTATTTCAACCTGAGATTACTAGCAAACACATCAAGACATCTTATGGAATCATGGATGAATTAGAATTCATCAAAATAAGGCTTAGAAAGCATGTTTTTACACTTAAGCACAAATACGGGAGAGATTACAAAATCATGCCAATTCATAGGTTAAATGCGAGAAAAGGTTATCAAAATACTCTAAATTCAATACAAGATAAACCCTAAAAATGGGGTTTATCAATGATATCTGCCCGTGTGTTTTTATAAAGAAAACTGCATCTGGATTCATTATAATTGCTATGTACGTTGATGATTTAAATATCATTGGAACTCCTGAAGAGATTCCAACAATTATAAAAACTCTAAAAGAAGAGTTTGAGATGAAAGATCTTGGAAGAACTAAATTTTGTCTCGGCCTGCAGATCGAGCATACAAAAAATGGGATCTTTATTCATCAAGCGACATACACAGAGAAGATCTTGAAAAGATTTTATATGGATAAGTCACATCCATTAAGTACCCCAATGATTGTAAGATCTTTAGATGTGGAAAATGATCAATTCTGTCCTAAAGAAGAGAATGAAGATATCCTTGGTCCTGAAGTACCATATCTTAGTGTCATTGGAGCGCTAATGTATCTTGCTAATAATACGCGACCTGATATATCATTCGCGGTGAATTTACTAGCAAGATATAGTTCCTCTCCAACCAGAACACATTGGAGTGGAATCAAACAAATTTTTTGATATCTTCATGGAACGGTTGATATGGGATTGTTTTATCCCTATAGATCCAAGTCACAACTAGTTGGCTATGTAGATGTCGGATACTTGTCTGATCCACATAAAGGTAGATCTCAAACAGGATACCTGTTCACATATGGTGGTACAGCTATATCATAGAGGTCCACGAAACAGACGATAGCAGCAACCTCCTCTAATCATGATGAAATACTGGCGATTCATGAAGCTAGTCGCGAGTGTTTTTGGCTGAGGAGTCTAATTCAATATATTATGTCATCATATGGACTGCTTGATCATAAGATAGCTCCAATTGTCCTGTTTGAAGATAATACAGCATGCATTGCTCAACTTAAAGGCGGATATATCAAAGGTGATAGAACAAAGCATATTTCTCGCAAATTCTTCTTCACTCATGATCTACAAAATCAAGGGATAATTGATATCCAACAGATCCTCTCAAGTGACAATCTAGCAGATTTATTTACAAAGTCACTTCCAAAATCCTCATTTGAAAGATTAATACATGAGATTGGGATGCACCGATTTCAAGACATTAAATGATGTTGGCAAAAGGGGGAGACTGTACTCTTTTTTCCTTGATCAGGTTTTTTTCCATTGGGTTTTTCTTGACAAGGTTTTTAATGAGACAGTCCCTATCACAAAGGATATTGTACTCTTTTTCCTTCACTAAAGTTTTTTCCCATTGGGTTTTTTTAGTAAGGTTTTAACGAGGCAATAATCTTAAATGGGCATCCAAGGGGGAGTGTTGTGATAAGAACATTCCCATGTGAAGCTTACATTCTCAAGAGAGAATGTATTTAATAAGATTGAAAAAGTTACCTTCCTATATGCATATAAATAGGACCCTAAGCCTCAGACAAATACACACATCAATAAAAGCATCACTTCTCTCTCTACGAAGCTTTTCTTTCTCTTCGTATTACAAATATAGTATTAATATATAAATCATAGTTATTATGATAGAGTGATATTAATATTAGTGAATATTAATACTAGAATCTTTCATTTATATTTCTTTATTTTATCTTCCTTATTTAGTTATTTTATAACAATACTCCTATTGTCAAAAAAACAAAAAAAAAGTAATTATAATAAGTCAAAATTTAAAAAATCAAAGGCCCTCCTTTAATATTGGATATGTCGTCTAAGAGTTCTTTTCAACTTTAATACTCTTGTAAATTATCCACAAATATTCATTCTTTTAGCATTTTACATAAATACCTACCATATAAGAAATTGATATTGGACAGCAAAATTTTTTGATCTAACTAAATTCAATCAAGTCATATATATATATATATATATATATATATATATATATATATATATTTTCATTCGTTTTTTTTCCTTTTTTTATTTGATTTCTTTTTCTCTTTTTTCTTTTACTCCATCAACATCATCATCATTTTCTAATTTTTTTTTCTTTTCATATTTTTTTGTGGTTTTAAAAAAATAGAAATAGAAAAAAAAATGATACATAATTTTTTTATGTAAAACATAAAAAAATTTCATTATAAACACATAATTTGAATTGATTTTCACACTACACTATAAAATAATTTATCGTTTAGGAATTAGGAGTATATAATTAAACTCTAAATTTAGATACAATAATCCACCATTTTTAAAGAGAAGCATAAGATATAAAAAAAAATTTTGTATCAATGACAATGCATGAAGAGAAAGAAAAAGTCATGTTGGGAGCAAGAAGAGATGGAGATCGTGTTGTGTCACCACCACCACCGTATAAATAGAGGGAGAGAACAAAAAAGAACAATAGGTAGAGGTTAGAAAGATTAAACTAAAGATTAAAATGCTCCGAATCAAAACAATTGACATTTAGCATCAAAGGAGCATGAAAAATGTTTTAGAGGTGATTGTAAATTTTAGAAGATTGGAACAGTAGGCTTATACCATGTTTGACGGTAGATTGACAAAATTTGCAAGCATTTAATGGTTTTGGAAAATTTTTAGCAACAAAGGTCAAGTGGTGGATGTGTTCCTATCAAGACAAAATAGGATTAACAACCTTCATAAGTTTGCATTTGTTAGATTTGCATTCAAGAATCGTATTCTAAGGACTGTCCAAAACTTGGATGGTTGGAGAGTCAATGGTGTGGCCTTACATGTTATTGAAGCAAAATATAAAAGAAGAGAGGATAAAAAATTCTACTTTAATAGAAAAGAATGGACAGAGGCTCAGCAAATACAAGGAGTGCAATGGAATAAAAGGGGTAAGAATGACTCTTTCCAACCAAGTTAGTGGAGAAGAACATTAAAAAATGTCCTATTGAATAAGAGAATAAGTAAAGATAGCCACCTCCAAAGAAATGTTGAAAGTAAAAAAGAGTTGGTGATAATAGGAGAAGTGAAATGTAAGATAGACAAGAGGATAGTGGAGTTTCTTAATAGGAGTATTGTGAGAGAAGCATCTTTATCATTCAAAACGAATGAGATCATTCCATATCTTTTCAAGGATTGACACTCTCTAACCGATGTAAAATGTATGGGATCTTACAAGATGGCCCTTACGTTTGATTCAGTAGAGAATATGGAGAAAGCGTAACGATAGTAATTCTTATTGAGCTACTTTTGGGGGGTAAGGAGGTGGTCTCAACATAAAATGAATAGATCAAGGAAGGTGTGGATTGCCCCTACATGGATGGAATGAAGAAAACTTTCAGAGAATCACTGCAGTTTGGAAAAAAAAAAAGATTTTAAAGGTAGATAGAAAAATTGATCTTGGAAGATGGTTTCAACTCAAGTAGAGCTCTAGTTAACTCATCATGGATGAAATTGATTCTCAATATGGTTCGATTAGAGATAAATGGAAAAAGTTTGATATCTTTGTAAAAGAAACACACAGTGAAAAGAATTCTACAACTACAGGCATACACTCAAAGAAAGGGAAAAAGACAATAGACGAGATAAAAAATCAAGTGAAAGTTTAGAAAAAAGACTGTTCCAATACGGTGGGAGTACTTTTAGAAGATCAGTTAGTAGTACATCGTAGGATAGAATTACATGATAAAAGGAAAAGTTCTTAGACAACAACATTTGAAAAATTCGAGATACATAAAAGATTCAAGCTCAACAAAATGCTTGAATGATAAATGATTTTAATTTCAAGAAATTCAATTGGAGTTTTAACATGGAACTTTTAAGGATACGACAATGATAAATGATTTTAATTTCATCGACACTCGTGACAAGATAGAAAACGAATCAGTCTTGAGTCCTTTAATTCTACTGAGTTTTAGAGACATTATTAGAAAAAAGCTTATCTTAACCAAATTTTAGAAACAAGAGACCAACCCAAGTGAAGATGAGAAATGTGAGAAAGTGTGACATAAAGGAGGGAAAAAAATTTTTTTAGCAAGATCAAAAGATAAAAAAATTTAAACATATAATTAAAAAAGAGGGATGGTGAAAAAAAAAGGAGGTCAAATTAGAAGTGGAATCACAAGAAAAAAAAAAGGATACAAAAGGAGAAAAAAGAGCAAAATGAAAATTTAAAGAAGAAACTGGTAAGAAGAGAAGCGAGGCGGACTTTGAGGGAAAGGTTTCAAGTACAAATGAAGATGATAAATTCAAAAGTAGATTGCAACTTAATCTATCTTGTAGCAATGATGAGGTTCTGGTGAATTATATTAGACAAAACTTGAGTGGAGGGGGAATGAGATCAAGGATCTGAGTATAAGCACAAGAACCAGAAGAAGGAAAAGAGTGACACAACGTTGGGAATAAGAAGAAAGAAATTAACAGAAGAGAAATATGGTATAAGTCTTGTATTATCTTTCATATGGAGTTGTGTTGGTGTCTTGCTCGATGTGTAGCCATATTTTGTCTTACTTCAATGAATTGCAAATATATCAGGTATTGGTTGTGATTGATTAATTATGGATTTTTGTTTTTCTGTTGTTTGTGGTATGATATTGGAGTGTTTCTTTGTTTTAGTTTTTGTTTTAATTTTTTTAAGTATGAGTTATTGTGATATTTTGATGTGTAGTCTTGTAAGCATTGAGTGTTAACTTAATCTTTCATTTAGGGTTGAGAATTTACAAATAATCGAAAAAAAAAATCTTGAGAGAAAGAAATAAGAGCAAAACCTGAAGAAAAAGAAATAGAGGAAGAAGAAGACATACTAGGAAAAAGAAAAAAAAAAGATGAGAAAGATGAGAAAAAAAAAAAGAGAAAAAGAAAAATATTGGTGATGAAGAAGAATAAAAAATACATTAGTAAAAAGAAGAAAATATTATATCTAAATAATATAAATTTATGTGTTTTGTAATTAAAATTTTATGTGTTAATTTGTCTTTTCACTAATTTTGAAATACGACGGCCATATTCAATATATAATTAATTCTACATGACTTAAAATTACATGAATCCAATTCTGGTGAAGATTGAGAATATTTAATTTGTTATACTCAAATTTGAGGAAGAAGTATAAAAAAATGCAATAGTAGTAGAAGAAAAAAAATTATTCTGTTGACAAAATTTTATGTGTTTTGTAGTTAAAAATTTATGTGCTAATTTATATCTATAGACAATTATATATTCTAAGATGTTTAATTAATTCTATAGGATTTAGAATCTCATGGGACTAATTTTTGATAAAGAATAGTGTGTTGAAAAGTTTAAATTTAAAAAATTCCGATAATTAAAAAATTAGATATGTATATTTGATTGGGAGTTATCAGATTAATTTTTAAATATGATCTTTAAACTATGTGAATTACGATAAATTCAAAATAATTGCGTATTACACAACTAAAAATTTTGTAATTTTTAATAAAAAAAATTTTTTTTGTTATTCAACTAAAATATTGCACACTTTGAAAATAATTTATATATTATGTAATTAAAATTTTTGTGTTTTTTAACAAAAATTTATGTATTTTTCTTCTTTTGTTATTTAAATAAAAATTGCATATTATAAAATAATTTATGTATTATACAGCTAAAATTTTTGTATTTTTCAATGAAAATTTCTGTGTTTTTTATTATATGTTTTTTTATTTTAATTTTTTTTTCTTCATCATCTTTTTTTATTATCATCTTTTTTTTTTACTTTTTTATAATTTATCTTGTTTTAATTTTATCGTATTAAGATGAATAAAAAAAAAGTTAAACCAAGAAAGAAAATAAAAAATACTGTACTAATATTATAAGAAAAAAGAGAAAAAAGAATAAAAAATAGAAAAAAAATCCAAAAAAATACAAAGAAAAAAAAACATTTTATGTAAATAATTTTTGTTGAGTTTTGATCAACTTAATTATTAAAATTTCTTATATCTATATTATTATTCAAAACATTTTTGCCCAAGTTTTTACATGAACAATAAATAGAAATTACACGTTTTAAGAAAAAAATATATTCAGAATGGAAAAATATAATAGACAATGAAAATATTAAATAATGTGAACAATAAATATATCGAATGTTCATTTTACTAGATGTATGGATGATTATTTTAATATTAAAATTTAGATGGCTAAATTAAAAGTGTATTATATTTTTATTTGGTTGGTGGTTGTTCATATTATTTAAGATGATCATTGATTACCTAACATTCATTATTTAAAATTTAATTTAACATATTGATAATATTTTATATAATTATTTAATTATATTTATTTTTTAAATAATTATTTATGTAATTAATACGAAGAATAATTATTTTTTTTAATGTGATATTAGGCACTTAAATGATGGTGTAAAATTTTTACAGCGACATCAAAATTAAAGTTATATATCTAATCTAATACCAAAATAGTCACAAAAAAAATCTAATACCAAAATTCAATTTAATTACTTTATCCATATGGTAGCGGCATTTTGTTTTTTCTTGCAAAAAATCCGAAACTCTCTCCCTCGTCTCCACCTCTCTCCCACTGAGCTCCCAACCTTTCGGCAATGGCGGCACTATTCGAATCATCATTCGCGACCCCATTGTTCTTCTCTTCCAACGCTAACAACAACAACAGTGCTACTTCAAAATCCCCCTCTCACGACCTCCGCTTCCACCACACTCACACTCACACTCACAGTCACACTCCTTCTTCTTCTTCTCCCTCCCTCCAGCCCCAACCCGAACAGGAAGCACACCCCGAACCGGATTCTGACTCGACCCGTGACCGGCGCAGAGCCGTTCGGGTCGCGTGGGAGAAGCTGGTTCGGTGGTCGAGGTCGTGGCGCTCCAAGAACAAAACCGACGTCCTCGAACGCACCAAGAAGGTTCGTTTCTTTCTTTGCATCTTTTTTGCACCTTCAACAGATTACGATGTTATTGAGTTACATTACGAAAGTGTGGCATAATTTCTTTCTAGTTTGTAGTTCTTTGGTTTATGATTTATTCATTTTATTGAGCGCTTGATTTGAAAATGGTTTCTCTTTGCTGCATTAAGTTCTTTTAATCATTTTTAATTCTTGTATCTTTATTTATTCTTTTATTAACTGACTATCTATTTGATTACCCATTTTTTCCATGTGACGTCAACTTTAGTCTTGATGCCAGATAAAATCTATATGAACTTTTTTGATAGCTTAGTCACTTGTCTATGTTCGACATGTGTTAGTATCCGATAATCGCAGGGCACCCTTTTTTTCTTGCTAATTTGAAGTCATTTTAGAAGGAATATGAAAATAATATTTGATAAATCTTGAATTGACTTAGTAGTAACAAGTATTGGTGCCAACATGTGACAAGAATGTTTCAAATTGGCTGAACTTAGGTAGTAGTTTATATTGCATTTTGACATTTGTAAATACATGAAAGTCATATAAATCTTGAAAATTTATAGGTTGATACAAGCTCGTGTGCCATATCTATTTGTATCCCTGTCCGTATCATGTCAAGTATCTGTGTTGGTGTCAAATGATTCATATTTAGATAGCTGTTAGAGGACTAATTGGTTTAAGGTGTATCTTTCAAAGACCAAACTGGTAATTCAGGCTTTCTTTTCTTCTTGGTGATTTTGGAACATCTTGTCCTGGTGTGATTTATTTTTGGATTCGATATAATGTAGTATTATGTTTTTGTAAGTTTGGTTTACTTTCGTTTCTTGTATGGCAATGTTAAATTCTTTCTTTGTTGCGAAGGTGGTTGTGCTTGGAGGGGGTTCGTTTGGGACGGCAATGGCTGCTCATGTTGCAAATAGAAAGGCTGAATTAGAGGTGAACATGCTTGTTCGGGATCCTCAAGTTTGCTTCTCTATCAATGAGAGGCACTGCAATTGGTAGCTACTGTTATTGTTTGTGCTCGTGAATCATGATCATCAAGGTTTAGGGCTTATTTGTTTTCTGTTTGTCTCCTATATCCTGTTTACAAAGTTTTGTGAAGAAAATAGTAAAACTAGAGACTAGAATTTAGTTTTCCCCATTCCTTTTTTTTTCCTTCACAAAATTCTGAAAACATGAAATACAAAACATGAACAGAAATCAAATAACTCTTGTAATTGTTTAATTTCATCGGCCATTTATAATTTAAGGTGACTGTTGTCCATTGCAGTAAGTACTTCCCAGATCACTGGCTTCCGGATAATGTAGTTGCCACAACTGATGCAAAATCTGCTTTACTTAATGCCGATTACTGTCTTCATGCTGTTCCTGTTCAGGTCATTTGAAATTGTTCTCAAGATTATTTGGATGGTATTTGTAGTAATGTGCAGTAAATTGGTACTTCATTAAGTTCGAAAACATTGAATCTTATTTTCTTCGATCACAGTTCAGTGCTTCGTTTCTTGAAAGCGTTGCTGATTATGTAGATCCAAGTTTGCCATTCATATCTCTTAGTAAAGGTCTAGAGCTGAATACACTGAGGATGATGGCTCAAATTATTCCTCAAGCGCTACGGAATCCACGCCAGCCTTTCGTTGCATTATCCGGACCTTCTTTTGCTCTTGAATTGATGAATAAGCTACCAACAGGTGAACTGTGAAATTGCTAACTGCACTGGTGGATTCGCTCGATTGATTATATGATGGTTGAAATTAAATCAATTCGTCTTTTGCATGCATTTTCAAATGGCAGCAATGGTGGTGGCATCTAAAGACAAAAAATTGGCAAACAAAGTTCAGCAGTTACTAGCTTCAAGTCATCTAAGAATCAGCACATCGAGGTAGATCCATACATGACCTTCAGTATATAAATGAAATTTAGTTTTATACATAATTGACTTCTTTTTCATTCTGTTATGACTCGAGTATTCGTGTTTGATGATGCATAATATAGCCACTTTTGTTCTTTTTTTCTGAAAAAGAAATAATAATTCATCAACTGTTAAACAACTACATATACAGATTTTGTTGCAAATGTTCAGCTTGTAATCTCTGATAACTCCAGTGATGTTACAGGAGTTGAAATAGCTGGTGCACTCAAGAATGTTCTTGCAATAGCTGCTGGCATAGTAGAAGGTATGAATCTTGGTAACAATTCGATGGCTGCACTTGTTTCACAAGGTTGTTCGGAGATACGATGGCTTGCGACAAAGGTAATTGATCTGGATTTAGGGAGTAATCATGTTCATATTGAGGACTAACTGTAGGTGCAATGCTTTATAGAACTTCTAGTTTGCAAATGGCATAGAATGTGTAGTAACCTTGGGGCTTGTTTAGTTTCTGTTTTCATTTCTTCGTTTTTAACTTCAGTCTTGCCTGTTTTTAAATTTTTGTGAAGGAAAATAGAAAACAATATTTTGTTGTTTTCACTATTTTCAGTTTTTTCTTTACAATTATGAAAATGCACACATTGAAACCCAAAATAGAAACTAAAACAGGCCCCAAGGCGTTTTCCATTGGAGCATTTCAGTTCTTTCTTTCAAATGACTGATAGCTAATTTCATTTTCCTCCAATTGTCTTCTGAAGATGGGTGCAAAGCCTACTACGATAACTGGTCTATCAGGAACTGGAGACATCATGCTTACATGTTTTGTTAATCTTTCACGAAACCGAACAGTTGGTGTTCGTCTTGGATTGGGCGAGAAGCTTGAGGACATTCTGAGCTCCATGAATCAGGTATCTAATTAGTTTCCAAGTCTGTAGGATCATATCCAAACTTTTTATACAAATCAAAATGTTTATCCCTGCCATGCACAGGTAGCGGAAGGTGTCTCGACAGCCGGAGCTGTGATTGCTTTGGCCCAGAAATACAATGTTAAGATGCCAGTGTTGACGGCAGTAGCACGAATTATCGACAATGAACTCACCCCTAAGAAGGCTGTTTTCGAGTTAATGAGCCTCCCACAGGTTAACCTCACCCTCGTCTTCCTATGAATTAAATAAAGGCCTTGCATTTAAAGTACAAATTTGATTGGCAATGATTTTTAATGCAGGTTGAAGAAGTATGAAAACCTCATCTCAGCAAACTTAGTGGCACCAAGCAACACCATTGTTATTTACCAATTGCTTGTAAGACATGGGTATCTGCTCAATTCTTTTCGCCATTGCACTTTGTATAGCTGAGCCTTTGAGTTTTGATGACAACAATTTTGCAGAAACTGGGATTATTTCCAGCATATACAGTTACTAAAACTATGAGAAATGTGCAGATAATAATACAATAATAATCTTACCTTGTTATGGTAGTAAGCAAGAATATGAGCCAAGAATGTGCCTCACTCTATAATTCATATCATTGATTTCAGCTGACTTATGAGCTTCAAAGGCCTATCATGTCATCCAACACTAAATAATATGCAATCAGTAATTAGATATTATGATACAGATATATATAGTATGACTGTATTATTATATATGAGCTAAAATGTATTTGCATGCTAAAACGTTGAGATTAAATTAATTTTATGTGGATGTAATTATCCCCTGCACTCATTTAGAGGAGCAAGTATGTTGTTTTACGCCCGTTGGATGTATTAATTCGGAAATTTCAGTGTGAAAACTTTCAAAGTGATCAACGGTTTGGGATTTTTTTTTTTTTCCCTTCATTATGTATAGTTTTTAATAGTCTATTTGTGTTCTAATAATATTTTAACCTTTAATATTAATATAGATGGTTAAGATGAGGCGTACCACATAATTAACCGCAAAAGTTAGGTCATGAAAATAATATTATAAAATATTCTGATACTGAATATATAATAAGAAATTTAAAAATTTCTCCTAGCACAATTTGCGCTTCAAACACGTTTTTAAATTTTAACAGAAAAGATGTTAAATTATCGCCCAGTTTTGCAGACAGAATTTTTTTTTTTTTTTTGGGTGTTGAACAATTACCAAATACTGAAGGGCGTTCGTTGGCTAAGATCACATAAGCTAAAAAAAAGTAAAGACAAAAGATAGTTATTTTTGTAAAATATCAAATTAGTGGTCATTCAATTACATATATTGGTGTATTAAAATAAATTCTTAAAATTGAACACAAGACATTATGATATCTAATGAAGAATATCTTTACAATAATAATTGATAACACTTTCCTCTATTTCTTCTTATAGGATCCCCAGTAGAGCATATTGAAGGGTAAGCAAAACTAGGGTCAAACTTGCTTGAGCCAATTTATGATAATAACAACAATGATATCATAAATCATAATCCTACAAGACAAGATTTCTTTCCCACCATACTATGCATTTGTGCCAAAACCAGTTAGTTTTTTTTTTCTTTTTTTTTTTTTCCTGTTTACTCTCCACTGAAAAGGAATAGGCGAATAGCCATCTTTGAATTGCCTTGAATTTACATGTTGAATGGCAAATCATTGCGTCCTCCCTCTTTATTTTCTTTTTCCTTTTCCCTATCTTTTTGTTGCTTTTGTTACTTTCTCTTCCTCTTAAGAGTTAAGACCTTCCAAGTAAGTAGTACAAAGAGGCACAACAAAGAATAGAACATGAACATTCTAAGAGCTCTGACATTACCGAAGCTGCTCAAAACGAAAGGAACATGTGTGGCAGAATCATTCCTTCTTGTCTTCCTCCCTATCTTCAAGGCTGAAGACATGACGATCAGCACCCACCAATGTCTTTCGGTCCTTTCTTTCTAGCACAATTGCCATGTCCCCAGTCACCTTAACTGCAGCACCGGCAAGTGCCACAGCTTCCTCATCAAAGTCATCCCCTGTTTCCTCCGAGTATGCATATCTGCACATCCCACATAAAAATTAACTCAAACTGTAAAGAACCTCAATGAGGAAATTAGCATGTAAAATACAAGGGTAATAAGCACTCTCTCTACAGTTTACAAATCTGATAATATTTGTGAAAATTCAATTACTAAAGCATTTGAAATATTCACATTGTAAAAGTCAATAACCATATTTCACAACAGAATGGACTAGTGATTATGGCTTTATTAAAAAAATTCCCCTAAACATGACAAAATTGACCTATTAGTACCTTTTTTATTAAATAAAGATCTTTATAGAATACGAATAATCAGTTCACTATTGAAGTTACATTAAAATATATTGCATCATTTGCAGTCTTACTATTAAAAATACTTGAGGTATTTCCCCGAATTTCTTTACAGTAAAAAATTATACCCTATCATCAAACCACAGCTAAATGATGTCTAAGCAAAGGCTTTTAAGCTTAATAAAAGGGAATCAGAATGAACATAGAACAGAATTTATATGGTGTTCTCAAACATGAGAACTATCATAACCTATAATAGCAATTATCCAAAAGACTTAAATATCAGAAATGCAACAAAAGGATAACTAATCGAAAAATAGAAATCCCTACCTGGGTAAAAGATGTTCTCTCGAGGGAAAAAAAAAAGGTTGTGAAGAGAAATGAAGACTAAGATAAATATGAAGACCTATGTGCTCACCCATAACATGTTAATCTACTTCATTTCTAAAGAGTTTTCATGTGATGTCTGAATTTATAATTCTATTCTTTCTTCCCATCCTTTTGGCAATACCTGGTTGGATTTTGAGATGGAGCCCATAGAATGCAAATCACTAGCAGGAGAAAGTAAGCCAACAAAGTCCAAAAAGCAGGGATGATCCAAGCTCTTCGCCATAGCTCACTCAAAGGGTCAGATGCATTGAAGTACAACTGAAACAAAATAAGTTTAATCATCATAAACAAAGAAAGTGATTATGAAAATATCTTGCTCCTGATTTTTCAGCAACTCCTTTTCTCAGAATTGTTTGATGGGTTCCGACATCAAGCTGACTCGTAAATTTTGTAATCAAATATATTATACCACACAATACTTACTCTGCTAGGCTTAGAAAATCAAAATAAAGAGTATGCAACATGAAAAGAGCTTTTTTCCCTCTTTCTTTTTATTATATAGCTAGCTACAAGGAAAACATGTATGCACTTCCTCATTTAGTGGCAGTTTTTGGTTTAGTGAGCATTAAGAAGGAAAAAGGAGGAAATAAAGTAAGGGAACAATAAAGAAACAGAAGACTACCTCATAACCAATCCATACAACTGACAGAAGCACTGTCACTGCAAGGGAATTTGTGAACTTCCTGTACAACTCAAGTTTAGCCATAATTCTCCGAATCTGCGGCATATAATAGGCAAGTGGAGATAATGATTTGTAATAGAAATCTGAGAAAATGAAATGCAAGTTATAGCTAATTTCAAGTGAATAATGTAGAAGAATCAACGAATAATCTTGTATAAGAAAACTATGACCATATTTTGAAACTCAGAATTCTTCCATTACCCAATTTTAATTCATCCTATAATCATAAACACATCCTCCCCTCTTTTAACCATTATATTATTTTCGTAGACACAAGAAGTCATGAAAAATAACCAATGAGCCATACAAATATGTCTAACATGTGCCTATTCTTAAAGATCAAAGCTGGCCACTTAGCTCATTGAAATGTTTCTTGCTCACAAACTAAGAAGTTAGGAAGCCAATATTATGCGTATTCATGAAATAATATAGAGCATTATTGAAAATCATTGCATACAAGGTTACCTGAAGTTTCTCCAAGGTTTTTGATAATGACTGAAAGATCCAAAGAATAAAGCATGCATCCAACAGAGCAACAGGCAGCACCAGAAAAAGTCTTGCTTTTCCAGAAAAGTCATTAATATTACCAAGATGTTCCACTAGTTCAAGTGCTTCCGAGGCCACAAAATACACCACACCAAGAAGAAGTACTCTTGAGGTTATTCCACCAAGCGTTGGGCGCATGACACCATAACCCATGGAAACCACCAGGAGAAGAAGCCGTGAGACCGTCTTCTTCACAGCAGTGAAGGTAACAGCCCAAATTGTAATTCCCATTGGCCTGCTTCCAGTGGAATTGAAGTTTGCGTACTCAAAATACCAGAGAGCCATTTCAACCATCCCAAGGCCAATGACAGCAGTAATGTGGTAATGCAATTGTATTACATCTTTCCAGTATTGCACAAACCGGAGAAACCAGACAAGACCAAGAAAAAGGTAAGCCAAAGACATTAAACCATAAAACGTCATCAAAGGCATCATCTTCCCAGGAAGATAACCATCAGGGTTTCTCCAAACGGTTCTTCCACTGATCACCGTATCCTTCAGCTCAGGATCACAAAACATGAAATACAGGTAATACATTCCAGTACTCTTTATGTCAACAGTTTGGATAACCATTTTAGACTCCTCATTCTTTCCGGCGAAAAATGTCTGTATACGTTTAGGTCCATTTGGATCATCCGGGTTCTCACGGATGATAACCTCGCCTAACTTGCACGAATTTTCCTTGGCAAGTTCCGGAGTGCAACATATGGCATCAGAGTTCAGATAAGCACCCCCAATATTGTTCCTATCTCTCACCTTGACTATGATAGCCTCAATCAACCCTGTATTTTGCTGCATATCATTCTTCTTCTCAGAAGATTCTTTTGTTCTCCGAAATGTGATTGACTCAAACCTGATTGATCACATAACATTAATAAGGACTAACAAAAACTCCTTCTAACTATCTCTCCCTCACTCAATATATGGGAATCATGAATACCCATTTTGATAAACTACACAACAACAATAATGACCCTTCTAAATTCTAATATACTAAATCTTATCAATAAATTAAATACACTCTGGTGGCAATCCTAGTAAGCCATGGAGAGGTGAAAGTTTACAGTTCTACTATTGCAATTGTAAGCTAATTTAATTACTCCATCGGTTTCAAACTAACGGTTAAGTTGGACAGTGGTAATTGACATCTTCGTTTTTCTTTTTTTTTTTTTTGGGTCAAGGACACTTTTGTTGAAACTGAGGTAACAATAAACGAAGCTTAATGTCTATGTAATTATAAATTCATATTTACTATCAAGTTGAGTCAACCGGGGCAAGTATCTATTTTTTATTTGAAAAAGGAATTTTCCAAGAAAAATCCCAGTATCACGTTGGTGAGAAAACAAATGGATCAAAGTAGTCCATATGCAAATGGAATATAACAATTAACAAGAACCCTCCAATTCGAACAAAGAGCTAAAAACAAATGAGTTATGACCCAAAAATGAATTAAACCCAAAAAAAATGAAATTTAACCTGATGAAGGATTTGCCATTGAGGGAGTTGTTGTCTTCGGAAGGTTGAGAGTGTTGTTGGACAACCCTTGAAGCGTAGAGTCCCTCACTTCCACCATGGAAGAAGAAGGAATTGGAGCGCCGCATAAAGGTTTCGTTTTGGTATTCGTGGATCGAAGCACCCACTTCGCTTATCAGAAACAACAAGATCATAGAAAATGTGTTCATCGTCATCGCAATGAACCCCTTGGAACCCAGATCACGTGGCGAACCACGCGCACTCATCATATAAATGCTCTCTTTTTATGTGAGAGTGAATTGTAATTAACAATGAAGAATGGGAAGTGGGTTTGCAAGAGAATTGTGGAAGCGTACAAGATGTTTGTGAAAATGCGTGTGAAAATGAGAGTAGATTTGGCGAGAGAGAGAGAGTCAATAAAAGAAAAAAGAAAAAAGAAAAAAAAACGATTTGTGTAATTGTGTGTAGTTGTCGTACGAGAATGAGCTGAGGCAGTTTTGCTTACTAAAGTAAAGCTGTGTGTAATTTGTGTAAATGAGTCGATGAATTTTGCATAGAGCGGTTTCATTTGGTTTGCAAAAATGCTATGTCCAATGTGTTAGGTCTAAAATAAGCATAATAATTTTGTGCACATTAAATATGTCATATTTATATAAATAATTTAGTTACATATTTAAATTCTTTTAATAATTAAATTCAATAAAATTGATCTAAACTCAATAAAAATTATTTTCGTTATGCGAGCGTATACACACACGTCATTAACACAAATATATCTTTCTGTGTCTTTATGTTTTTTTTTTCTTCTTTGCGTTATTCTTTTTCTTTCTTCTTTGCGTTTTTTACGTTCTTCCTTCTTCTCTTTTGCATTTCTCTTTTTTCTTCGTCACGTATTTTCTCTCAATTGTTGTTCTTTTATTGCTGTTATTATTGTTGTATTTTTTTTCTTCCTTAGTTTAATTGAGGTTCATAAGGATTTAGAAATAAATTCGATATATTTTTGCTGATAATTGAGTCTTTTTTATTATTTGTTCAAAACTGAACTAATTTTGGATTATTTGTATATTAATTGAGGTTCACCTGATACTGTTGATAAGTATTGACTAAATTTTTATTTCTTAAATAATTTCAGTTTATTTCTTAGTTTAATTGAAGTTCATTTGGATCCAGAAATAGAATGGACGTGTTTTTGTTGATAATTGAGTTTTTTTACTACTTGTTTAAAGCAGAACTAATTTCGGTTCATTTGTATGTTAATTGAGGTTCGCCTGACGCTGATGTTAAGTATTGAACAAGTTTTTTATTCTTTAAGTAATTTTGGTTCATTTTTTAGTTTAATTGAGGTTCATTTGGATTTAGAAATGGATTGGATGTGTTTTTATTGATAATTGAGTCTTTTTGACTACTTGTTTAAAACTGAACTAATTCCGGTTCATTTGTGTGTTAATTGAGGTTTACTTGATGCTACTGTTAAGTATTGACCAAGTTTTTTTATTCCTTGAGTAATTTTGTTTTATTTCTTAGTTTATTTGAGCTTCATTTGGATCCAGAAATGAATTCGATGAGTTTTTGTTGATGATTGAGTCTTTTTGACTACTTGTTCAAAACTAAACTGATGAAATAGAATGGAGTGGAATCTAATACAATTAAATAAAGTGATAATAAATAATTTCATTCTTCTTTGCTAAAAAATTTGGTCAATAATTATCAGCAGCATCAAGTGGACGTCAATTAATATACAAATGAACCGAAATTAGTTCAGTTTTGAACAAGTAGTCAAAAATACTCAATCATCAACAAAACACACATCGAATTCATTTCTGGATCCAAATAAACCTCAATTAAACTAAGAAATGAACCGAAATTAATTAAGGAATAAATTTGGTCAATACTTATCAGCAACATCAAGAGTGAACATCAATTAACACACAAATAAACCGAAATAAACTAAAAAATGTACCGAAATAATTTAATTATGGCACCAGAAAAAATCAGAACCAATAAAGATGTTAGCAAAATGTTGATGTTGTTGGTGATGACGATAACGAAAGAGAAGGAGGTGGAGGAGGAGGAGGAGGAGGAGGAGGAGGAGGCGCGTGATTTGAAAAGCGGTTATAACAACTTGGTTAGACTTAGTTAAATTTATTTGGATGTAGAAGTTTATTCTTATATAAATCATCAGATTCCATTAAATAAAAACTAAAGACTAATATAAAAAAAACATTGATAGATGCTAATAAATACAAAATATCTTAGTACATAAATAAATATCTTTTAATATACAATACTTTAAATAATAACATAATTTTTTATTTTTAAATAAATAAATATAAAATATATAAATACAACAAATATGAATATTTTTTATTATAAATATTAATATTTTTTATAATATTAAAAAATTATATTAAAATAATATTTTAAACTAACATAAAAATATAAAATAATTAAATTTTATTTTATATTACTCGACAAATAATTAAATTATTATATTCAAAACTTATTAACTATCTACTTTTGTTAAAAATATTATTATACCATCTAACTTTTTATCAAAATATTTGTAAAATTTAAAATATTTAGAATATTTTTAAAAATTACTCATTTCTTTTTTTGTACTTTTTTTCTTTTCTTCTAACACTACAATTTCAATCAATCACCAACTAGTATTGGCTGTCCACACCACCATTCATTGACAATCCTAAAATCTAAATCTTAAATTTTAAATTCTAAATTCAAACTCTAAATACAAAATTCTAACCCTAAAATTTTTTATTCTAAATTTCAAATCTTAAATTTTATACTTTAAATTGATTTTATTTTATTTTATTTTATTTTCAAATCTTTTTACTTAAATTTTGGATATTTTATTTTTTTAATTTTAAATTTTTTAGTGTTTAATTATTATTAGTTAATTTATTGATCAAAAAAGTGTTAGATCTCAAAACCTTTTCTAATACAAATATTTGTTTCTATAGTTGCATTAGCCGTCACACTATATCATTATTCATGGATAAATGTTATTTTCTTCTAACAATAACTAATATATGAGAAAAGTCAACAAATAAGACAAATTTATAAAAATGAACTTACAATGTGAAACGAACCTACATTATACATATTAAATAAAGTAGAAAAATTAAATTTTACAAATATTTTGAGAAAAAATTATATTATATAATAATATTTTAATAAAAGTAGTTAGTTAACAAGTTTTGAAGATAATAATTTAATTATTTGTCAAATAATATAGAATAAAATTTAATTATTTTATAATTTTATATTTTGAGTTTAAAATATTATTTTAATATAGTTTTTTAATATTATAAAAAATTTATTACATAATAATTAATTTAATGAATAAAAAATATTTATATTTTTGTATTAATATATTTTATATTTATTTATTTAAAAATAAAAAATTATACTATCATTTAAAGAATTGTATATTAAAAAATATTTATTTATGTATTAGGATATTCTGTATTTATTAGAGTCCATCAATGGTTTTTTTTTATATTAGTCTTTAATTTTTATTTAATGAAATCTGATAATTTATATAAATACGACACATCTACTGCACTCTAAGTTATTGTGCTCGATTTAGACATACTCTAATTTGCTTATAAGTATTATTTTATAGAATATTTTTTTAAGTAATTTAAAGTAGGGTAAATAATCATTTTCAATCAAATGCTTTTGATTTATAAATTTTGACAAAAATTCAAAAGGCGATAACTAAAATTCTACTAGCAGTAGCAGTTTTTTTTCTCTTTGCTTCACTCTCAGCTGCAGAGATTGAAAAAAAAAATTGAGAGGATAAAATTTTTTAACATAAAAATTATATAATGATATTTATATAAAACAAAATATATAAATATACTTATTTTTCAAGATTATTACTAATACGATAATAAATAAGTTATTATAAAAAATTATAAAATATTTTAGAATAGTACTTTTCAAATTTTAAAATACTGTCGAGTATCAATAAGTGTTGACATTATATAAGCTATATTTTTTCTTTCTTAAAATTTAGTATTCTTCTTAAAAAAGTTATTTATTTTTTTATTTTTATCATTATAATTATAGAAAAATTATAATATATAAGATGTAAAATATGTAAAAAAGATTTATAGTTAAATAGATAAATATTAGATTTTATAATATGTATTAAATATTTAAATATCTTTTTCTAAAAATAATCAACTAAAGAACCAAGACAATATAAAATAATACGAAATCTCTTTTCTTCAAAGGCAAGGCCCATTCCAACCTAGTCAACAAAAAAATTGCGCATTCCAACTCAATTTAAAAAAAAAATTACTGAATGAAAAAAGCCAATGTTGAACGGATGACAATCAAGTGAGAGTATAGAATTTCAATCAAATGTGCTAATTGCCTTCTTTGGTAAAGTGCTAATTATTTTATAAGAAATTTGGGGAAGCTATGGCCCCATTGCCAAAGCTAAACTTTGTCACTGCTCATTCTCTTCTTTTTTCATTATCTCTCTTTCTCTCTCTTTTAGATTGTAATCACAAATTTTATTAGAATTTTTTCCTTTCATCTCTCTCTTTTTTTTTTATATATTATTGTAATTAATTTTTATTGTAATTAATTTATTGTATCTACTATCTAGTATTCGTGTTGGAGATAGGAATGGAGTTAGAAACAGAAATGGAAACAGAGACCTAGATGGTGGAGAGTTAAATTAGTAATTTTATAAAGAAGTTAATAATTAGTTGATTATTATAAATTAACTATTGCCGTATATTTTGTCAAATAAAACACATTTTTAGAGAGTCGTTTTATCAAAAATATTTTTTGAAATTCATTTTATCAAAATCATAATCTTCAAAATCATAATCTTTCGAAATAACTATTTATTCTTTAGAGTAAATTAGAATTATATAAGATTTAAGAAAAATATATGTATTGTTCAAATATATTGTAAAGTCTAAGTTAAGTATCCATCTCTAAAGTAATGGAAATTTGATTCCAAGTTGTTAATGTGCTCAACAAATTAAAACATTTGAAAAGATTATATTTTTTAATTCTACTTTTTGCATGTTTTATTTAAAGAATCGACTCCTAATAACAAAAGAAGGAACAGTTTCTAACATCTCTTTAATAAGTTCAGCACTATAAATACAAATAAGAAAAAGCATAAAAAACATGAAATTTTAAAATTATTTTTTATTTTTCCTCTTCTTTTCTCTAGAAGAGTGATTTAAATTATTGATAATGTAAGTCTAAATTTACTTTCTATATCTCACTGTTATTGTATCAGGTTTTAACTCTTAAGTCTTAAAGACATCGACTCAAAATAATTCTTGAAGTAATCCAAGCTTAGTCGAAGATTCCGCGTAGCTCGCGTTAGGGTTTCTGATTGGGGATGAGTACAACAGTGTTGAAAACAGAAGAGAGAAAACTTTGAGAAATTAGGGTGAGAGAGAGAGCGTATACATTATTGGATAGATTGGGTGGATTTGGATTCGAGACCATTAGTATAGAGAATAGTAACTGAGCTTAACACTTTTTTATTTTATTTTTTATTTCAAAAAAACAGTGGGACGACACGTAGACACTTTTGGTTCTAAAGAAATGAAAGAATGATACTAGCTTAAGAGAAAGTATAGGTAACTAATAATATTTTTAAATAATATATAAATAATATATATTAATAAAGTTAAAAAAATAAATTAATATTAAATTAGAATGTAGTATATTTTTATTTAATTAATAATTATTTATATTATTTAAAATAATTATTATTTAATTAATATTAGATAATAAATTTTATTCTGTTAGATGATAAAGCTAGTAATTTAGCATTTTTAATTCCTATAGTCCTATTGTTTGTTTTTCTAAGATTTTTAGAGAGGGTTTGAGAAATGACATTCATACTCTTTTTTTTTTAATTTCTAAATGAGGAGGAGAACAATAATCAAACATAATTAAGGACAAAAGAGAATTGAGGAATAGTTACATAGAGAAAAAGGTTTACTGTAGCTTTCATAATAAATTGGATATCAAAATGTCTCATTTAATTCAAGTACAATATAATCAAATTCAACCTTTTTTTTCCTCATGACTAGTTGACCTCAATACTTTTGACTAATTAATTTGCTGGAAGCTACGGGCTTATATTTTGACTAATTTATCTTGAAATGCAATTTCAATTAAATGTAATTTTTTTTGAACATCTATTATTATCTTTTTTAACAATTCTTTTTCTCATATTATTAATATCGAAACTACAGTTTTATGTGAACAAGAATAGAAAAGCAAAATACTTTTTATCACCCTTAAGAATAATTGTATTAAATTTTTTCTTATGCGGACAAAAATCTTTATTAATTAAAAAATTATCTTAAAAACAATAATAAAATAAAAGGTTTAACCGTGCCTGTTTTGTTGCTATATATTACGTTTTTTAAAAGAATATTTATAAACATTTTCTCACTCTTTACTATTTAGGTCACTAGAGTAATCTCGTCGTAGTTTCGTTGCCAAATTAATTTATTACTATATTTTTATCAATTAACGTCAAAATTAAAGTGAACATTATTTTTTCATAAACATGTCAGATATCTAAAGGGAGTGTAACGCCAAAAAGATCAAATCACGTGTAAATTTCTCAGTCACTCATAGGAAGACTTGTACTCTCTTTTACATGAAAATGAACTATTTTCCTTTGATTTTTACGTCGTATGAATTTTTTCTAGTTATTTCTTATATTTTGTGATTGAAATTAATTAGAGTAGATCTCGTGGCATTATAATAAAAATTATTTTTAATGACAATAAAATATATATTATTAATTTATATCTTTAAGTCAATTATATATTTGTCGTTATTATTATATACTATAATAGTAATTATATATTTTTTGCGCCTATTAAAATAGTCTTTATTGACAATTATATAATTGTCGCTAAAATCTTGATAAAGCATAAAATGACTATTGTATAATTACCCATAAATATATTAGTGTAAAGTACAAATTCAATCTCTGTCTCAAATGACAACGTGATCCATAACAAAAAAATGATCAACTTCGACTTTTGTCCTTAATCTCTGTGAGATAACACAGTTTTTCTGTTAATATCACTATTATCTATTATCGGAAGTCGCTGAAATATCACGTTAATATATTGAGTTAGATGTCAATAAGTAGTGTCACATAGAATGGTCAAAGACCTATTTTTCTTTAAATTCAAATTGGTCAAAGACTTATTTGTTTATATTCATTCAGATAAACTAATATCGTTTTACATCAAATTGAACAGAAACTTATTTGTCAAAAATTTATTTATTCTAAAAAAATTGATATAATATTTTTTTTTTAAATTAATTTTTTATTATCATAATATTCATTATATTAATATTTTTTCACTAAATACTTGAATATATAGTAAAATAAATATAAATTACTTAACAAATTATTTAAAACTAAAAATATTATTTATTAGGATAATAAGTAAATAGTTTTTAGTGTAATTTAAATATATAAATAATAAAAATTAAAATACAAGTATCTATTATTGGAAGTCGCTGAAATATCACGTTAATATATTGAGTTAGACGTTAAGTAGTGTCATATAGAATGGTCAAAGACCTATTTCTCTTTAAATTTAAATTGGTCAAAGACTTATTTATTTATATTCATTCGAATAAATTAATATCGTTCTACATCAAATTGAACAGAAATTTATTTGTCAAAAATTTATTTATTCTAAAAAATTGATATAATAATTTTTCTTAAATTAATTTTTTATTGTCATAATATTCAATATCTTAATATTTTTTCAGTAAATACTTGAATATATGGTAAAATAAATATAAATTATTTAATAAATTATTTAAAATAAAAATATTATTTATTAGGATAATAAGTAAATAATTTTTAGTGTAATTTTTAAATATATAAATAATAAAAATTAAAATACAAGTAATAAATTAGTAATTTCTAATAAATAATGACCATTTGATATATTATTAGTATTATGATGTAGATAACTTATATAATAAAGTAAAAAATTAGTGAATATATTATGTGATATATATATATATAATAATAATAATTGTAATATTCTTTCTACGCTTTGATATACACAAAATTTTTCATACATTGAAATTCAATTACTTGTATAGTATAATTAATAATTAAGGATTTATGGTTTATGATGAACTTCAAGAGTTATTTATATGTATAATTATATATAATAATTTAGATTAAAATATATCTAAATTTATATAGGTAAATATTATAATATTGTTAATAATTGACTAATATTTTTTAAAACATGTGCTAGTTAGCATTGTTGAGTTGATGTTATTTTTTAAAGGTTTTTGATGGTTTAGAGAATGGGGGTTGAATTTATGGTTTTTTTTTTAATTTGATTAACAAAGTCTCAAACCAAAACTTATAATTTGGCTTCTGTTTGTTCTGCATATTGGATTATGCAGGAGATAATTTTATTTTGTCTTATAAATCGTAAAAAATAGAATTAGAGCAAGAAAGAATAAGATAACACAGTCATGTATATATCCTGGTTCAGTTGCCTAGTACAATGCAACCTACATCTAGTCTCTAAGGACTCAACATAATTCTATCAGAGATACATCAAACTTCAACATAAACTTACTTGACTATGTAACTACCTAGACTACACACTAAGTGCTTACGCAACTTAGCAAAGAATACTTTTCAGGTACATGACACAAAACAGAAATAAACAAAAAAAAAACTGAAATCACTCTTGGCTTTTCTCTCCAAGTATTTTTCTCAGCCTTTTCTCTCAATGATTTTTTCGCAATGCCTCTCTTTCTTACCTTTTATCACTGAATGAATACAAAGGAAGATATAACATTGAAACAGAAATACAAACAGTAAACCATGAAGGAGATGATGATTCACAACCTTGACTACTCTATGCACTGAACCCAACTTTTTAAACTCAAAACGTTTTTCTTCATCTTGGCGGAGTGCTCTCTTTAGTTTAGGTGCAATGCTTCCAAGACTTCAAACTCTGTTTGTGAGGTTTTACTCTCCCTTCTTTTTGGGTTCTCTCTCTTTCCTTGCAATCTTAAGTGATTTTTCTATTTGTATGAGCTCTGTTCGTCAATTCGAATTTTTTTCACAAGTCAGCTTCTTGAATCTAGAGCTAACTGAGGTCTTTCTTCTTCTTTCTTCCATCAGCCCCAAAAATCAAGAATTCAAATTAGAGACAAGTAATACAACTTCCTTGAAAATAGATCCTCAATGGATTTGATAAATTCAAGCCCTTAATCTTGTGCTTTGACTCCAAGAAATAATATTATCCATTGATTTACAGCAGAGAAAAGTTGCCTCTATTTTCTCCATATTTTCCGAAATGGTAGTGAAGAGGGAAGAAGATATCATCCAATGATTTTCTTGCATGTAAACGAAAATAAATTACCTTTTTCTTCTGATTGTAGTTTGATTAGACAACTATTTTTCTTTCTTTTGATTAGGTACCTGGTGAGAAATAGAGAAACTTTTTCTTCTTAGATGTATGATGATAGAATAAGAAAGCGAGTTCTTCTTTTTTCTCTGAATATTACCCGAAGCAACATAGCAAGAGAAGTGAACCCTCTTTTCTTTTTTGAATTATGCCCTAATGAGCAATACTCCGCCCGCAGCAAGCTTTGTTTCCTTCAATTAAGACCATGACTTTCACAATGAACTTGGCTTTGTTTCGCTATCCAAGGTGCAATTTTAATGGGCTTCTTATTTAAAATTGGGCTTGTATCACTAATAAATACATCAAATTCAATTGGACTATTAACTTAACTTCAATATGTTTGTCATCATCAACTATTTGTTATTATTTACTAAACTCAATAATCTCTCCCTTGATGACAAATATAATATATGAGATAATAATCTTCTGGAAGCATGTCCCCACCATATGATTGACAAGATAGTGTTGCTCGGCTACTTTATACAGGGCATGAAGCCTCAAGATCAGACCACATTGGAAGGTGCTAGCAATGGGTCTATGAAAAAGTACAAGACTACTGATGAGGCATGGTAATTGATCAGCGACTTAGCTGAATCTACTAGGAATCACAGCCAGAAACAAAGTTGGTCAAGAGCAGTTGCAGAGGTATCCTCTAGCAAAGAGACTACTGCTTTAACTCAGAGCATATGTGAAATGACCAACTTACTGAAGCAGATGCAATTGAGTCAACAACAAGCTCAGCAAGCTCAGCCTTCTCCACCACAGCAAAGTCAACAGTTGGTTCCCCAGAGAGTATGTGGGATCTGTGTTGATTACAGTCATTATACTGATGAATGTCCGCAACTCCAACAGGAAGACAACACTGTGGCAGCCACTCATAACTTTTATGACCGCCCCAATCAATGATACAATCAAGGTGGCAGCTACAACCATGGATGGCAAGACAATTCCAGAACAGAGGAGGCAGAGATAACAATGGAAACCAGAGGTGGAATAACAATAACAACTTCAGACAGCAGAATCAAAATCAGGCCTACAGAGCACCTCATCTAAGGCAGCCTCAAGCATCTCAGCAGACCCCTCAGATTGTAAAATCCGGTTAATTAACGGCTAATTAACCCATAAATGAGAATTTATTCTAGAAAGCCTAAAATGTGATTTTTATGGCTAAATGTGATAGAGGAGACTGAGACAAGAATTTTGGTACCAATTTTATAGAATTCGGACCAAGATTGGACCGAACGGGCCAAACCGGGCCAACCGGACCCAAAGTGGGCCCTTGGCCCAACTAAACTAAACCAAAACCCTAGTTTTCAGCATTCTCTCTCCTCACTAAACACACTCACATGCTGAAAATGGAGGCCATGGAGGGAAGAACACTCTCTCAAGTTCTTTCTCTCTATTGATCTTCAAACCACCATAACTTTTGATCTAGAGCTCCGATTGCCGCTCCGTTTGCGGCCACGCGTTCACCGCGGAGAGCTCTACAAAACCCATACAATCAATCTTGAGGTAAGCCACAAGTTTCTGTTCGAAATTCCAGCCCTTATTTTCGAGTTTCATGGGTAAAATGTTGAGATTTTGGGTTCTTTGATGTTATAGGACCCAACTCTCTTGAAGGAGAAGGTTAATCTTGTCTCCTTGGACCTTGGGTGTGGTAAGATTCTCAACCCTAGTGTAATTTTGTTGTTCTATGATGTTTGGGTTTTGAGATATTGTGTATGGGTATGATGGTTGTGGCTTAGGTTGTGTATGTGTGGATATTGGAGCTTGATTGGTGACTTTGAAAAGCTTGGAAAGGGTTTGGTGGTGAAAAATCTGTTCTTGGAGGTGTTGAGACCTTGAGAGCTTGTGGATAAGTGGTTTGGAAGTGCTCCGGGGGAGCTTGGAAAAATCGGCTAAGGTATGGTTTCGGTTTCCCGTATCTAATATGTAATGTGGTAGGAAATACTTAGGCTAGAGGCCCTAAGATAGGCATTGAATTGTTGATGTTGTTGAATGATTGAGATATATGATGTGGTCATATATGTGATGATGATTATTGATGCCTTGGTGGTATGATGTATGAGAAATATGCATGTTGTGATATATGCTTAATGATTGGTTATGGTTGAATTGTGGGTTGAACCATGTTGATGGTGAGTATGATGTTGATTGTGTATAATAATGATTTATTGGAATTGGTGTTGTTGAGAATTGGCATGAGGAATAGTATATGATATGTCAATGTGTTTGAGTTTGAGCCACTTGGGTGAAGTGGGGTAAAATGATGAGATAGTAATTTTGGTAAATTGTGGTAATGTGTCAATGTGTGAGTTGAGGAGGCTTGATGTTGAATTTGATATATTTTGATTGATTTCAAAGAAAAGGGATGAACTTGACATGTTTTGATTGGTTTTGAAAAGAGTTGGAAATGGCTTGTTTTGAAAATGGCACTTTGTGGTTTTGTATGAAAATATGGTTTTTGGGCACACTTTGGCGGGACATAACTTGGACTACGGATCTCCGTTTTGTACCAAATCTGTTTAGAAATGAAATTGGATCCGGGATGTCCATGCCGTTCAAAGAACGGGTGAAAAACGATTTAAAATGAGGGAGTTATGTCCGTTGGAAGATTGGGGTTTAAATCTGTGAATTTTGCAGCTTTTAACTTAGAAAATTTTTAGCAGAATGACCCCTTGCGCGTGGGCGCACTTGGCGCGTACGCGCCGATCTTCCAGAAAATGCCATCCACGCGTGCGCGTGGTGTGTGCGGGCGCGCCGATGGTGCTGCACCCAATGCCCAGCCATTTTCCAGAGAGTTGTGCCAGAACCGTGCCAGCTTTGTGCCTGGGGCACGAGAGCATCCACGCGTACGCGTGGTTGACGCGTGCGCGTCGATTGGCAAATTTTGAATCCACACATTAGCGTGCATGACGCCTGCGCGTCGATGAGTTTTTGAGGCCATCCACGCGTGCGCGTGGAGTGCGCGTACGCGTGGCCCTGTTTTCATCCCAAAGTTGATTTTTGAGTTTTAAAAGCCAAATCTCATACTTCTAAGCCTTCGATCTCACCATTTGTGTCTTAAATCATTATGACATGCCTAGCTATTAAAAAGGGGCTAGTGAATGAGGTAACTTGCGAGTGAAGCAAGGGAAAAATGAATGATCAATGAGGATCAAGATGATTATGTGAGATGCGGAGGATGGTGGTGGAAGTGCTTGTTATGCCATGGGCCGAAAGGCTATAATTGTTAATGAAACGGCTGGTTATGGATTTAACCGTGAGCCGGATGGCTGGTTATGAATTTAACCGCGAGCCGGAAAGGCTGTGTATGATATGAATATTGGCTGGTTCTGGACTGAACCGTGAGCCGGATGGCTGATATGGATGTTGATCCATGGATGAGAATTCATGCATGTTTATGCTGAATTATTGATAATTGAGATTTGCACTTCCACTGTCAGAGGCACGAGATCCCTGGGAGGAAGCAGTGGCTAGCCACCACGTGCTCCAGGTGGAGGCTCGAGACTCTGTTGACCCTATGTCGTAAGTGTGGCCGGGCACTGTGAAAGACCCGGATGAGCTCGCCCCCGAAATATTCACCAGTGAGGGTGATGGATATGGATCATGTTTATGAACTCGAGTTGGGGATGCGCGACAGATGGACAGTCCAATGGTTAGCGACCAGGACTTGTCGGGTTGGCTCTATAACCGACAAGATGATATCATCGGCCACTAGGGACAGGCATTCATCATATGCATACTATGTGAATTGTTTGAGATTGCCTATTTGACTGCATATTACTTGCTAATTGTCTAAATGTCTTAACTACTCCTATTTGTATATTCCTTGTCTGATATAACTGTGTTTGATATATTATACTCCTGCTGGTGGTTGGGAGGTTTGAAGGAATTGGAAAGGGAAGTATTAGTTAGACTGAAGAATCTTTAGTCAGATATCCTTATATGGTTAGCTTGTTTATAAGCTTTGATATTATCTGGTGGAAGTTCTAGGATTGCCTTTGGCTTTCCTCTATTATTATGTATTATATATGTGGAAGCTGTTACCATGCTGGGGACCTCTGGTTCTCACCCATGCGGATTTTGTGGTTTTCAGATGCAGGACGTGAGGTTTCCCGCTGAAGCATGCTGGAGACTTCTAGATTCGCGAAGAATTCCTTGTTCTTGGGGACTCTGTTTAGTTTATATGTTTTGCTTAGATACTTTTATCTCCATTAACTAATACAAACTGTGATGACTCCTCTTATGGGAGATTTTGGAGAATAGGTTTTATATATTTGTGTCCCTTTGGGTTTCCTTTGGGGTTTTCCTTATTTTATCATATGTATATATTGCTATGCTCGGACCGGTTATCTTCGCAGCCGGATCTTGAGTCTTGATATTCCTGTTTTTGACACTCCTTTGTATATATATAATCTCGCGTTGGTTTACCCTTGTTCGTTACGTTATCAATCGGAGTGTTGCGCTTTTGAGTTGCGATTTTTGTTTACCCCTTTTTCTACAAAGACTCCTAGTTATAATCAATCATTCATACTACTATACGTACTAAATTTTTATTTTAGAGGTCGTAATACCTTGCCATCTCTGAATTATGACTTAAGCATAAGGCTCTGTATGGTAGGGTGTTACACAGATCACGTATCCCTCTTCATCTTCTAATGATGAGTTACTACAATCTATTGATCGGAGACAGCAGGTCATGGAAAATAACCTTACTTCTACTCTAAATGGTCTGAACTCTACCTTGCAAGCCCTTGTCTCACAGATTGGATCACTGAATAACTCTAACAACCAGTCTTCGAGCTCTGGTGGACTCCCCTCTCAACCATTACCCAACCCCAAGGGTGGCATCAATACCATTACCCTAAGATCTGGAACCACACTGTAAGAGAGGAATTCTGAGGAACCAAGCCTGCCAGAACACGCCCCAGCTGCAGACACGGTTGAGGTAGAGAATACTGAAGAAGAAGATGAAGCACAAGGCATGGCTGAAGCAGAAGCAGCCCAACCAAGAAATGCAGAACCCTAGCAAGATGAAGCTGTAAAAGACGCCACTCCTATTCCATTTTCACACCTTGCTAATAAATCCAGAAAGCAGATGGAACTTGATCCCAAAATGGTAGAGATCTTCAAAAAGGTTGAGGTAACTGTTTTCCTTTTTGATGTTATTCTGCAAGTGCCTAAATACGCAAAGTTTCTAAAAGAATTATGCATACATAAAGATAAAATTAATGAATTAGAAACTATTCCTTTAGGTAGTTCTATATCTACTTTAATGGGAAATATACCTGAAAAATGTAGTGACCCAAGCCCATGCATGGTTAACTGCACCATTGGAGGTGTGATATTTTCTGACTGTATGTGTGTTTTAGGAGCGTGCGTGAGTATTATGCCCTTGTCTATATATAATGCTTTAAGACTCCCTCCCTTAAAAAGGTCGGCAGCTCGTTTTGTGTTAGCAGATAAAAGCATTATCACAGTGGTTGGAATTGCTGAAGATGTGTTAGTGAGCATTAAGGGGCTCACGTTTCCCATTGACTTCTATATCTTGGAAATGCCCCAAAATGACTCAGGGAAGCCTTCATCAATCCTGCTTGGAAGACCATTTTTGAAGACTTCGAAATTCAAGCTGGATGCCTTTTCGGGAACTTATTCCTCTGAGGTAGATGGCAGAACAGTGAGCTTCAATTTGGATGAAGCTATGAAGCACCCCCCAGAAGATCACTCCATATTCCAATGTGACATCATTGACAAAATTATAGCTACAACTCACCAGGAAGAGATGGAAGAGAACCACATGGAGCACGATCCAAGTGTGGGAACACCCTCTGAACATACTGAAGATTCATTACCATTTTCACCAGCCCCAGATAATCCAGAACTAAACCATGAGCGGAAAATGGAATTAAAGCCCCTTCCTCCACACCTCAAGTATGCATACCTTGAGGACAAGCAGAAGTTTCCAGTTATCATTGCAAGGGAGCTCACTTCCCAACAAGAAGAACAGCTGCTTAGTGTATTGAGGACGCATAAGAAAGTAATTGGATGGAGCTTGACAGATATAGTAGGCATCAGCCCTCAAGTTTGTGAACATAGAATATTCTTAGAAGAAGGAGCAAAGCCTGTCCGTCAACCTCAGAGATTGAATCCCACCATCTTAGAAGTTGTCAAGAAGGAAGTAACTAGACTACTTGAAGCATATATCATTTACCCCATTTCAGATAGTGAATGGGTCAGTCCAGTACAAGTGGTGCCCAAGAAGTCTGGAGTCACAACAATAAGGAATGAGCAAGGAGAACTTCTGACAACCAGAGTGCAGAACGCATGGAGAGTTTGCATTGACTACAGGCGCCTCAACCAAGCCACTCGCAAAAATCATTATCCCTTGCCATTCATTGATCAGATGCTTGATCGCCTGTCAGGTAAATCTCATTACTGCTTTCTAGATGGTTATACAGGTTATTTTCAAATCCATATAGCTCCTGAAGATCAGGAAAAGACTACTTTTACATGTCCTTTTGGGACTTATGCTTATAAAAGAATGCCCTTTGGCTTATGCAATGCACCAGCTACTTTCCAACCGTGTATGATGAGTCTTTTCTCTGATCTCATTGAGACTTGTATGGAAGTTTTTATGGATGACTTTAGCGTATATGGTGATTCATTTATCCTTTGCTTGGATAGTTTATCTAGAGTATTGGACAGATGTGTTAGTTCAAACCTTGTTTTAAATTTTGAAAAGTGTCATTTTATGGTAAAATAAGGTATTATTCTAGGACATGTTGTTTCTGATACTGGTATCTCTGTAGACCCAGCAAAGGTGGATGTTATTTCTAGTTTATCTTACCACTCCTCTGTGAGGGAAGTCCGTTCGTTTATTGGCCACGCAGGTTTTTACAAGAGATTCATTAAGGACTTCAGTAAGGTAGCACTATCCTTATCCAGACTACTGCAGAAAGACATTGAGTTCGAGTTCAGTGAGGATTGCAAACAAGCGTTTGATAAGCTGAAGACCGCCTTAACTCAAGCTCTGATTGTGAGGGGGCCAGACTGGAGCCAACCATTTGAAATCATGTGTGACGCCTCCAATCATGCAGTAGGAGCAGTACTAGCTCAACATGAAGGTAACGATCCTTTTGTAATTGCTTATGCATCTAAGACTTTAGATGCTGCTCAAACTAATTACACTACTGCTGAAAAAGAGCTTCTAGCTATTATTTTTGCTCTTGATAAATTCCGAGCCTATTTACTTGGTACTAAGGTAGTAGTGTACTCAGACCATGCAGCTCTAAAATATTTATTAGCTAAAAAGGAGTCTAAACCAATGCTAATACATTGGATGCTACTGCTGCAAGAATTTGATCTGGAAATTAAAGATAGGAGTGGTAACCAAAATTTAGTGGCTGACCACTTGAGTCGCCTTGAGCACATTAAAGATGACTCCATTCCTATCAATGATAATTTCCCATTTGATAGCTTACAGGCAGTATCTGATGTAGTTCCTTGGTATGCACCTGTAGCTAATTATCTAGTTAGCCACACTTTTCCTCTCGATTTCACTAAGCATTAGAGAGACAAGCTGAAAAGTAAGTCCAAATACTATGTATGGGATGATCCATATCTATGCAGGTGTGGTGCTGACCAGGTAATTAGATGGTGTGTACCTCAATCAGAATTCCAGTCCATTTTAGAGGCCTACCACTCATCTGAGAGTGGAGGACATTTTGGCCCTCAACGAACTGCTAGAAAAGTTTTAGACTGTAGATTCTGGTCTACTCTTTCTAAAGATGCTGCTGACCTTTGTAAATCTTGTCCTCCATGCCAAAGATTTGGTAATATATCCCAGAGGGATGAAATACCTCAACAAATTATGCTTTTCTGTGAAATTTTTGATGTTTGGTGCATTGACTTCATGGGTCCATTTCCAAATTCTAATGGCCACCTTTATATACTGTTAGCTGTAGATTATGTCTATAAATGGGTGAAAACAATTTCTACCCATACTGATGATGCTAACACCGTTGTTTCCTTTGTTAGAAACTATATTATTTGTCGCTTTGGATCACCACGAGCAATCGTGAGCGATCAAGGCACTCACTTTTGTAACAGGAGACTAACAGGTTTACTAAAGAGGCATGGGATAATTCATAAAGTATCAACAGCCTATCACCCTCAGACTAATGGGCAAGCAGAGGTGTCTAACAGAGAGATAAAGCGCATACTGCAAAAGATAGTCAAGCATCATAGAAAGGACTGGAGCACCAGGCTCCAAGATGCGCTTTGGGCATATCGCACAGCATACAAGACACCGATTGGGATGAGTATTTTCCGCTTAGTTTATGGAAAGGCCTGTCATCACCCAGTTGAGTTAGAACACAAAGCCTTCTGGGCGGTAAAATAATGCAAAATGGACTATGAGAGAACCGGAGCTAAACGGAAGTTGCAACTGCAAGAATTAGAGAACCTTCGCCTAGAAGCTTATGAAAACTCCAGGTTGTATAAAGAGAAGGTAAAAGCTGTGCATGACAAAAACATCAAGAGAAGAAAGTTCCAACCTGGGGAATTAGTCCTCCTTTACAACTCCAGAATGCGGCTCATGCCAGGCAAGCTGAGATCCAGATGGGATGGTCCCTATCAAGTAGAGAGGGTGGAACCATACGGAGTCTTTCACTTAAGTCATCATTCAAGCTCTGAACTTATTAAAGTCAATGGACATCGCTTGAAGTTATTCCATGGCGAAAAGATGGTGAGAAACCAGGAACTGGAGATCTTCCTCTTGGAAGATCCACCCACAGCAAACGACTGAGCTAGTGGAGCGTCCAACTTAAGGACGTTAAAGCAAAGTGTTGGGTGGGAGACAACCCACCATGGTATGATCGTTCCTTCCCCTCTCCTTAATTTCCTTAGTCAATAACTCTTCTCAGTACTAATACCTATATTTTGCATCTCATCCGCATATTGCGTATTGCATATAAAAAAAAGGGATTAAGGCATGCGACGCGCTCGCGTCATAATGCCTTCGCAACATTGAAGAAAAGAAACAGAGAGTTACGCAGGAGTGTGACTGGAGGCGTGCCCCTGGCACCATTTGACCCACGCGACCGCGTGGATGACGCAATCGCGTCATTTGTAAAATGGCCTCCCCACGCGTCCACGTCAACCACACGAACCCGTGGCTCTGCAATTCGACGTAAAAGGGTGTATGGCAGTGAGTTGCGCTGGAGCTGGGCTGAACCTGTGCTAGCCGCACAAGCCCTGCCGCGCGAACGCGTGCCCCACGCGACCGCGCCGTTTTCATAATTTGGCCATCCACGCGATCGCGTCAACCACGCGACCGCGTCACCCTGAAATTTGGCAAAACATGTTTCACATAGAGAGTTGTGCGAGCGCGAAGCTGCCCTCGCAGCACTAGCACAAATCATGTCACGCGTCCGCGTGACCGACGCGTTCGCATCACCTCATTCAAGGGCTGTCTGCGCGACCGCGTGACCCACGCGTCCGCGTCGCTTGCCCCGCCCAACTCATTCAAATCTGCCAGATTATCTTTTCTTTTCTTACCCCAATCCTACTTTCCCCCTTCTTCCTTCTCCCTTCTTCCTCCCTTCTACTCCCTCTTTCTCATCACCATTATCAAGGTTTTTCTTCTCTTCTTCCCTCCCTACTTTTTCATTCTTCTTCTTATTTTCATGTTTTCTTTTTCTTTCTCTTCTACTTTCCCTATCCATGTTTTCTTTTTTTTCTTTTTTCTCCTATTGGTGTAGGAGATTTATTTGGGTCATTATTTTTATATGTTGCTTGTGGATTGTTTAGGACTTGTTTAACAGTTATATATTATTTTTATAGGGTTACTTGCATGTTCAATTTAATACTTTCCATACCTTATTTAACATACATGCTATGTGTTTGTGAAAACGCCCATGTGGCATTGTGCACTATTTTTAGATTTCTTTTAATCTACTACTCTAAATGCTTGCTTTTCACAAAATCCTTTTTCTATTTTATTAATTTTTATATAATTGTTATTACAAACATATTGTTAGTTTGGAAGACTTGGTAATCTAACTTGGACATTGAATGCTTGATCTATGCTACTCATGCCCTTGCCGGCATGCCAATAAACACCTTGCATTTAACTGTCATCACATGCACTTGCTATATTTCCATTGTTGATTTTTCACATGTAGTCATGACCATGTGTTAACATCATTATTCCTTTCTGTGCATTGATTACTACCTTTCCCATTCTTTTCCTTGCTATAACCCTTAAAATGTTCATGTCTTTACTCGTCCCCTTTCAGGATGGCTACCAAGAAAGGCAAGGAGAAAGCTACTCCCAAATCCACAGCAAGGAGAGGAACAAAAAGAGCATTAGTGACAGAGCCATCTTCAACTGCAGTTAAGCCCTCAACAAAAAGAATTAAAAGGATTATAAAAGTCGATGAAAAGGAGAAAGCCTTCCCAGCAAAGGACACTGCACGATTTCCCAATCGCTACTGTGAGCAGATGTTCCCCATTCTGGCAGCTCGAAATTACAACAACGAACACCTTCTTATACTTCCGCCTCGTATTGCCGAATTTGTTGAGCCGCGACTTGCACAAAGACATTGGGGATTCTTACAGAAACAGCCACGGCAGGTTAATCTTTCTTGGGTAGTTGAGTTCTACTCTCCAATTTTCACCTGCCGACCTTGCAGTCTATTTATGTCTTTCAGAAGCAAGTCCCCATTACAGAAGAGGTCATTCAGCGAGCCTTAGATCTTCCCCTGCTCCAGAAGGACTGGGCGCATTTCAAGAAGTCGCACTCAAGTGCTAGACGTACAAATTTGACTGGGACGCTGTTCTCAGAGTTATCGCACAACCTGGCAGCAGATGGATTTTTGGATACCATCGTTCATGTCCTAAGGAAATATCGGCTTCCGCACTCACCTTGGAGGCTCGCGTATGGGCACAGATTATGTCCCATTATGTCTTTCCGAGCACTCATGAGTCCTTTTTCACTGCAGACATGGCCGTCCTTCTATGGTGCATCCTCACAGACCAGCCTCTAAATCTACCGAGACACATCAGGAATGCCATGGGACACGTACAAATTGCGGGCAACCTTCCTTTTCTCGCCTTGATCTTAGACCTTGTCTCAGCAACCGGAGTCTCCTACAGAGCTGGGGACACCAAGGCCATACTTCCACAGGATGATCAGTACGTCCCTAACGGGAAGTATCTCAGGCCACCAACAGCCACTACCAGCCAGTCCACAGAACAAGCTGCAGATGTTCCCCCTTCCACACCAAGTCAGTTGCTCCATCAAATACTGGAGAGGTTGGACCGGCTAGAACAGAAGACGAAGCTACGAGAGCGCCGCAACCAGCGCCGATTCAAATACCTCAAGGAGCTATTCACAGGCAACCACAGACCTGACGAGGACCCAGACACTCTGGACTCCACTTTCTTTACCAGCACAGGGAGTCATGACGGTCCCGACTGTGAAAATACTGCCACCAGCCCACTCTTGTTCCTGACAGATGGCACTGAGGACGGTGCAAAGCCTTAAGTGTGGGGAGGTCGGTCAGTACCTGACTTCCGGAGGTAATTCTTTCCCCTAACACCAATTTCTTTTTCTTTAGAATATGATAGATTGCATAGTAGTAGGTTAATTGCATGCATGTTCTACCTGATTGAAAAGATAATAAGTTTCTTTTAAGGCCATATTTTTTGAAAATTTCACTAATTTAAATCAAAATATTTATGTTAAATTTGTTTGAAATTGAAATTGGAACATGGTTTTCAAGCTAAAAACACACAACCTGTGAGACTTTGAGCCTAAATACATGGTTACACTATTTAACCATAAATATCTTTTTCTTGTATGTCTACTTCTCTATGATTGTAATCTGAATTTTGTTTTATCCTATATGTCCAGTGTTAATGTGTTATGTGCATGCATATGATTGAGGCCATTGCTTGTTTAGCTCACTTACCCTAAATAAGCCTACCCTTTTAATTACCTTCGTTAGCCACTTCGAGCCATTTTAATCCCATTTGTTCTACATTTTACCACATTACTAGCCTTAAGCAGAAAAATAATTAAATACCCCAATTGAATCTTTGGTTAGTTTAAGATAGAAATGGTGTGTTAATTGAGTATGGAAAAATTGTGGGAATAAAGGGTAATAATGGAATATATATATATATATATATATATATATATATATATATAGTTATTTTAGTAAATAAGTCAAAGTTCAATAATCAATGTACATATGATAAAATTAAAATAAAGGTTGATGCATGAGTATGGAATGTGAAAGGGAAAATCTGGGTAACTAAGTATGAATGTTGAAATTATATAGAGTATATGTATGTTAGGTGAGAGCTTATGTTAATTAAAGATTCAATGTATAAGCTCACTTAGCCATATGTGTACCCTCACCATACCTTAGCCCCATTACAACCGTGAAAAGACCTCATGATGTTTGCATTGATACTTTAAATGATGTTGATTGGTTAGGTAAAAAACAAAAATTTTTTGAAAGCATGATTAGAGAAGGATAGAGTGATTACCCCATATACTAGAGAAGATTAGAGCGCACACGCACCAACAGTAAAGGTTTAATGCTCGATCTTGTGTTCCCTGCTTTCACGAGCTATCTTCTTACAAATTTACTTGATTTTACTGCATGATTTGAATTAGTGGAATCTGCTCCATGCTTTGTCTTAGAGAACTTATCTAGCTATTTTCAATCATAGGGACTAAATTATATAGTTGCATTCATATATATATATATAGGTTACATTGCATTACATGAGTCTTACATGTCCCTATTCATTCATATTTATCTCCTTCAACTTAGCATGAGGACATGCTAATGTTTAAGTGTGGGGAGGTTGATAAACCACTATTTTATGATTTATATTGTATTTAATTGTGTGATTTTATCAAGTCTTCACCCACTTATTCATATGATTTGCATGTATTTACAATTCCTTCCTAAAAATATTCTATGATTGAAAACTTGCTTCCTAAAGACCTTTTAATTGTATATTTTTATTTTCTTTCGTACCATTCGATGCCGTGATCTGTGTGTTAAGTGTTTCAGGCTTCATAGGGTAGGAATGGCGTAAGGAATGGAGAGGAAGCTTGCAAAAATAGAAGGAACACAAGAAATTGAGGAGATGACCAGCGAGAAGTGACGCAGGCGCATGGCTCACGCAATCGCGCGAAATGGAGGAAATCACAGTGACGCGCTCGCATGCCTGACGCGACCGCGTGGATTGAAAACGCTGAGTGACGCGAACGCGTGGACGACGCGGTCACGTGATGTGCGCGATCTGCAGAATTACAGAAGTCGCTGGCATAGATTCTGGGCCGCGTTTTAACCCAGTTTTTGATCCAGGAACACAGATTAGAGCCAGGAAACATGCAGAGACAAAGAGAAGGAATTCATTCCGCATAATTTCTAGTTTTTAGATCTGAATTTACTCCTCCCCTAGGTTTCTCTTTTTACATTCATAATTTAGGATTTGAAGATTTTTTTGGCTTTGGCTTTTGAGAAGAGTCTACCTCCGAAACTGGTTATTATAGTTTGTTATTTACTTTTCATTTACTCTTTCATATTCTTAATTTGTCCAGAGTTGATATTGGATTATTTTCAGAATTCATTAATACAAGACTATTTTTACTTTTACTTAATCTCTTTGATTATTGTTTATTATGGCTCTTTTTATTTTTCCATTAATTTTGTGAAGTCAATATTTATGATGATGGAGTAGTTCCCCAACTTGATTGAGAGTTGATTAAAAGGAGAACCTTGAGTTAGAATACTCAAGAGTTCAATTGTAATTGGCTCATTGTTGGTTAACTTGTTAGTCACTAACTCTAATCCTTCCCAAGGGAGAGGATTAGGACTTGTGAATAGAAGTTGATTTTTAATTTGACTTTCCTTCATTTGTTGAGGGTTAACTAAATGAAAACAATGACTAATTATTAATTGATCTTGACAAAATTCCAACAAGGATAGAACTTCCAATTAATCTTCTCCCGGTCAAGATTTTTATTTAAATCATATAAATTCTCTAATTTAATTTTCTGTTCATCAAACTCAAAACCCATTTAGAAAACCTCTAATTGATAAAATAGCACATTTTCCTGCAATTCGTTGGGAGACGACCTGGGACTCATACTCCCAATATTTTATTTCTAAAATTTGTGATAACTCTTTTCTAAATTGATAAGTGAATTTTCGCCGGTTAAAAACTGTACTTGCAACGCCATTTTTTTAATTAATTCTTAATCTGCCAATTTCCGCCTACGTCAACCGGTTCGTTCTCGCAACCTTGCTCAAAACTCTTAATAGTTTCTTATCTTATAATTTTGGCAATTTTTTTAGTAGAATTTGGGTGTTTTAACATAAAAATAGTAATAGAAAAAAAACTGTATTTAACATATTAAGAATGCACTTGTTTAATGTCTTATAATGTATTAATTATATTATGTAACTATTACAAAAGAGTATAAGAGACTACAAATTCTAATTATAATTCCATAATACTATTAATACATTACAGGGTTATTTTTTAATTATTAATTGTATAATAATAAAAAATTAATTTAAAAAATATTGTATCAATTTTTTTAGGATAAATAGTTCTCTAATAAATAGATCTTTAATTTAATATTAAAATAATGTTGTTTTATTTGAATGAATATAAACAAATAAATTTTCATTAATTTGAATTTAGAGATAAATAATTTTCTGTCTATTTTATATGGACACTTAACATCTAACTCAATATGTTAATATGACATATCAACAATCTCTATATATTATCAAATGAAATCAAAAATAAAAACCGAAGTAGATCATTTTTTAGTTAAAAATCGCGTTATCATTTTAAAAAAAAGACAAGAATTAAATTGGTGCTTTATTCTTTTATTAAGTAAAATAAATAACTGCTGAAAAGATTTTTCTAATAGTGATAGATAGTTCACACATATCTTAGTTGGTTCTTTGTGAGGTTTTTCTGTTGCGATGTTTTTTTAGTCTCTGCTTCAAAATAAAAGTACTGATTTTTAAAAAGTAACAATACCTACCATAGTATAGTAATATTTAATCAGTGAAAATTTTTAGTTATTATGTGAAAAATAAAAAAATTTATTTTAATGCTCATATTAATTAGGAGTTAAGTGCAAATTATATATTTTTGTGTGTAAATAACTCCTCTAAAATAACATGTAAGTTACCCTTTATTATGTGTCACATTGTAATTGGTTCTTATCTTAACCATAGTTGAGTTATTTTATAATTTATTATTCTTAAAATATCAAAGCTCCACTCCCGTTAATTGAAGCACATTCCACTCCTCTATTTTTTGTTCATCACTTCATCACCTAGATTCGGTCCTTCCAAGCACCGTTGCGTTCGTGACAAGACGCACCAACGTCATCGCGATCTACTGCCTTCCCACACAACCTCTATTTCTTTAGTGCATCATCCCTTAGTCATGTCGTTGAATTCCGTCGCCCATAACTTATCCTTCCTAGTATAGTCAGCGCTTCTTTTTGCCATGTATCACTGCTTATCCATATAATTAATGGTTAATTTTAGTTATTAAATTTTTTTATTAAAAAATATATCTTTATTTAATTACGTGACGGAACATATATTTATATGTAAAATATAATATAATAAAATAAATCTATTCAAAGTATTTAAAAGTATAATTAAAATTATGAACATACAAATATAATAATAAAATTTGTACTCCAAACAAATAAACATATTTTTTTATCATACATATATTATTTAAAAAATAAATATATTATTAAAATTAATAACAGAAATTTAAAATAATAAGATTTAACTTTCTTACCGTATTTTTTATAATATTTTTATTTTTTTAATTTTTAATTTATTAGTACTTTATTATTTAATTAAAAATTAAACAAATTATTTTTATAAAAAATTATTATTTTGTATTATATTAGAGAAGAGACCAATATAGCAGTTTAAAAAATAAATTGTATAAATATTTAAGAGATAAATATGAAATACATACCTAAAATAAATAAAACAGACAAAATGGGAGTACTATTGAGAAATGGAAAATTATTTTTGTCTGTTTTATTTATTTTAGGCATGTATTTCATATTTATCTCTTAAATATCTATCTATATAATTTATTTTTGTATTTAAAAATTTTAATATTATCTATTTTTTATTTAAAAATCATTTTTACATTATTTTTTAGACTGTTATATTGGTCTCTTCTTTAAGATATTACAAAAAATAATTTATCATGAAGATAATTTATTTAATCATTAATTAAATAATAAAGTACGAATAAATTAAAAATTAAAAGAATAAAAATACTATAAAAAATACTTGTAAGAAAGTTAGATTTTATCATTTTAAACTTGTGTTATTAATTTTAACAATTTATTATTTTTAAAATAATTTATGTACAATAAAAAATATATTTTTTATTTTAATTATACTTTTAAGTACTCTAAATAGAGTTATTATATTATATTTTACATATGAATATATGTTCTATCGTGTAATTAAATAAAGATTTATTTTAATAAAAAAATTTAATAACCAAACTAAACATATGTTCTATCGTGTAATTAAATAAAGATTTATTTTAATAAAAAAATTTAATAACCAAACTAAACATTAGTTAGGTATGTATTTCATATTTATCTCTTAAATATTTATACAATTTATTTTTTAAACTGTTATATTGGTCTCTTCTCTAATATAATATAAAAAATAATTTTTCATAAAAATAATTTGTTTAATTATTAATTAAATAATAAAGTACTAATAAATTAAAAATTAAAAAATAAAAATACTATAAAAAATACGGTTAAAAAGTTGAATTTTATCATTTTAAATTTCTATTATTAATTTTAATAATATATTTATTTTTAAATAATATATGTATGATAAAAAAAATATATTTATTTTTTTGGAGTACAAATTTTATTATTATATTTGTATGTTTATGATTTTAATTATACTTTTAAATACTTTAAATAGATTTATTTTATTATATTATATTTTACATATAAATATACGTTCCATCACGTAATTAAATAAAGATATATTTTTTTAATAAAAAATTTAATAACCAAATTAATCATTAATTATGTGGGTAAGCAGTGATTCACGCCAAAAAGAGACACTGGCTATACTATACTGGGAAGAGAGGTTGTGTGGGAGGGCATAGCGATGACGTTAGCGCTTCTTGTCACGAACGCAACTGTGCTTGGAAGGACCAAATCTAGGTGATGAAGTAATAAACAAAGAATGGAGGAGTGGAATGTGCTTCAATTAACGGAAGTGGAGCTTTGATATTTTAAGAATAATAAATTATAAAATAATCTAACTATGGTTAAAATAAGGACCAATTACAATTTAACACATAATAAAGGGTAATTTACATGTTATTTTAGAAGGGATTGGATAGCATTCAGCTTCTTATAAATATGAATATAAATTATTACTAACTAAATACTAATTTAAAATAATAATATTTACTAATTACGTAGCATTTTTTATTTTTTTTTACGCCTTTCAAAATAAATATCTTTTTACTTAAATTGATGTATAGCTAGAATGTTAATATAAAAAAGCGAAATATAAATATATTAACTTTTGGAATTACGAATTTATCCAAAGAAACATTTCTTTTAAAATATAATGAATTTTTCGTTATTACGTACTATAAAAATAATTTAGTCTAATTTCAATATTATCATTTCAAAATTTACCATCTCTTTTTATTCACCTATTTCAAAATAAATGTCGTTTTAGATAAATTAATATATTATTATTTTTTAGAACAATTAGAATATTTGTTTGAATGATACTTTATGGTCTCTTATAAATAATAGAATAATACATATTTATTACTTTGATTGTTTTCTGATTTATTTCTTACTTATAATAAATTGATTGAAAATTATATTATATATTCACACAGTAAATATGCATAACATACATATTTCTCAAGCATCTTCCCTTTGATTTCTAACAATATTGAAATATGAATTAATTACTTGCAATTATGTTGCTTTTTAGAAGTATACTAATTTATCCGAAGAAGCATTTATATGAAAAATTATTATTATTATTCCAAAATTAAATTCACCCCAAAGTGTACTGTTTTGATGAATATTCATGTTGATATCACGGTTGATACGCATGAATAGATACATAGGACCAAAGAATCTTGACCAATGACCATACATATATCTTGTCCAATAATTAAATGTTTTTTTTTTTCTATCGGACTAAGAAAAGTAGAAAACCTAATAAACGCAGTAATATTAAAGGATTGTTCCTAGAAGTTGGTGTATATGTTAACCGCTTATTATACGTTCAAAGTTAAAATTGGTGTTGCAAAGAAGGAAGAAGAAAAGTTCTTTCTTGTTGAATTGGGTCATTGCTTCAAACCTTGAAAATTCTTCACATACACATAATAAGTCGGGTCACTAGTCACTAGTCTTCTCTCTAGACCCAAAAGAAAAATCAAAATAACAATAACAATAAAATAGTTTGAAATAATTCATTCTAAGTATCTTAGACCAAAGACAAAGTCTTCATTTCCCACCCAAATTTCACATTATTCCACTTTAATTTTCTTTATTTTGGTACGTAGTGCCAGCCATAATGTTAAATGGAAACACAACATAAGTGCTTCTTTTTTTAAGCACCAACGTAGAAGTTTACAAAGAAGAAAATTTGTATGTGTTTAGTTCTTAACAACCCTCCTTTACATATTTATTTTTCAAACTTGAAATAATAACATGGAAAGTCACCAAAGGTAAAGAGGAACTAACATCAAGAAATTAAACCATGGAAGAGGTGTTGAATTCGATTAGCCATGGTTGCGAATTAGCGAAGAAAATAGAATCGGAGCAACTAGCAAATATGGCGAATAATATCCAACCTGATATATTGGTTTCTTCTATTGATGAAGTTGTGAAGGCATTCAATGGTGCAAAGGAGAAGCTGTTGATGACTATGGTGAATAACAATTCTTCTTCTTCTTCTTCTTCATTTGCTCAACAACAAATGGGTGCATGCGGGGCAAGTTCTTTCTCAATTATGATGCAAGAATGGATGATGAAGTCTTCTTCTTCTACAAGCTATGCTGCACAGACAACAATGGATCAGGTTTTGTTGCAAATGCAAGGATTCCCTGCTGGCGGCGGGGATCTTCAGCAGTTAAGAAATGTTGAAGGATCATCATCTATGGAGAAATCAATGAAAGGCCTTGAGGTACATCAACTATCACCTTCAAGGCCACGGAAAAGGTATCTATATATTAAAATTAGTTACTGCACATCAAGAATAAATTAAATATAAATATATAATTACTAATTTTTAATATCTACGTAACATTTTTGTTATGTGTATATAGTTTTTATATATTTTAGTTTCCCTTATGATTGTAATGTCCTACAATAACAATGCGGGAAAAAAATAAAAAAAAAACCAACGGGGAGTACTAAGTAAATAATGATTATCTTGAATAATATGAACAATCACCAATCAAATAAAAGTATAATATACTCTAATTTAATGTTACTAATCAAATTTACTCTTTTAACCATATTAATTCACATTATTCACAGATTGCTTAAAAATGTTGTTAGTTACTTATACTTTTCCAAAACCAATTTTTATTTATCTAGTATTACTCAATTTTAGGGTTTAAGTTTACAATTTAGTATTTAAAAATAAAAATTTAATAATTTTGAAGAAGTTAGTTGACGTTGGGTTGAAAATAGTTGACCCTAACATTACTCATGCAAAAATTGTAGCTCCAACTTCCAACTGTGACTATATATAGCTTATCATAATTTTAGAGTAGAGAATGAGTCCAATTCATAAACTATCTAACTGAACTTATTTTACTCTCAAAAACTAATTCAAAAAGTGAGAGAATATCAGAATATTCGTACTTAGGTATTACCTAAAAGTCATATATATCCTTAGAAATTTTAAAACTTGTAACAAGTTACAAAAATAATTATGTCAGTTTTAGAGACATGCTAAGTGTATGTATATAGTTGTCCAGTTTTGAGTTTAGTTTGCATTCTGTTATATATATGAATTTTTCGAACTCTCCAAAAATTAATGAACGATTGAACTTTGTCTAAGTGACAGATTAACCCCTTTGAACTTTTTAAAAGAAAAGTGTATTTGATAAAAGGTTAAAAGATACACACGAATCGATTCTATCAACATCCTCTGTTTACTCCTATCATCTGTTTTACCTAACCCAAATTATTTGGTACTTATTAGCTTCTCACTTTTCTGGTCGGGCTACTTTGTTTGATACAAAAATTCGTAGAGGTCAAATTGCAATGTTTCTCAAATATACATATATATATATATATATCTTAGTATTTTGGATTAAGTTGTATATATATCTAATATGTTTCTATCATTTTGATCACTTAACCCGTTGGTTTATGGTTACAAATGGTTGCCTTGGTAGTCGGGTAAGGGTTTTTGTCTAGTTTTGACATGTGCAACAAATACAATTCATTCCATCTCCAATAATTGATCAAAAGAATGTTGTTTTCAGTTTTGGAAGCTTTAGCTACCACAAATCATACTCTATAATATTGGAATATGAAAAAGGGGTTTTGTTAGGTAGAAAATGACTTTTTTAAATAATATGAATAATAGGTTTTAGAATTGACATAATAAAGTAAAAAAAATACTTCACTTTTAAATTACTTTCTAAACCTTAATATTAGGATAATTATCTACATATCTAATGAATTGAGTATTCAATTATTGTTAACTGTGTATGAGTAAATTAAATAAATAATAAAAAATTATTCAATTAAAAATAATTAACATAATCATCTATATACCTATTAAATTAAACATCTAATATATTTATTATTCACATTATTTATTATTTTTATTGTCTTTCTATATTTTACGTGAAAAAGAATAATGGGGACGAAGTAAAGCAGACTTTTCCAAGTAGACCTGTCTTGGTAGTAATCATTAGGGAACAAATTAAATTTTCCTATTTTTTTATTTTAAAGATGCATGTATGAAATTTATTTCACTAAATGTCATTTTTTATTTCTGATCACTTGTTCGAAGGATAAACATTTATCCACAATTCAAAAATCTCTAATAAGTTTTCACTTATTCAAATAATTAGTCTAAGCGGTCGTAATAAACAATAATCTGTTAATGTGTCAAAGGCCACTTAGATTAATTATATAAATAGTTAAAAATTAATTAAAAAATTTTAAATTATAGAAGAGTATTTTATCTTTTAAACAATAATTAAAAATAAAAAAGAACATTCTAGAAAAAGTCTTGAGAGATAACAGTTTTATTGAATTTTACCCAGCATGTAATCAGCAGAGGAAGGTGAGCCATTGAATGAAATCCCACACCAATCTCACACCATCAAATTATCATTGATGGCTAGTTAATGGCTAACAATCACAAAAATTACTGATCCCTAACATTACTCTTTATTCTAATAATAATCATGAAAATTTATTGATTGATGACACTGTAATAATTATCTTAAGTGATTTTTATTTTTATATGTATTGGGTCTAATTAAAGATCATATCTTAAAAACATTTTGAACAGGAAGAATGATGCGGAGAAGAGAGTAGTGAATCTTCCAGCTCAACAACTTGGAAACACAGAAATGCCTATGGAAGATGGATTCACTTGGAGAAAATATGGTCAGAAAGAAATACTTGGTTCTAAGTATCAAAGGTACATATGCTTAATTAATTAATTAATTAATTAATTATTAATTTAGTTAAATTGAGTGGATATACTTAATCAATTTAACCCGTCAACTGGTCGCTTGCTAGCTAGCATGAATTGAGGAATTAAAGTAGTCCTAATAAAAGTAATGGACCCATATTAATAACTTGCTTCCATTGAATAAGTAAAACTTAAATTAAAAGCGTACACACATACTTGTAATAATAATAATAGTCCACTGAAGATTACATATATATATATATATATATATATAACGTTGACGGGTATTGCGCATGTTAATTAGAGTTTGACACCATCAATTCAATGCTTATAGAATACTACATACATTGTTAAGAAGACCTCTTTACTCTTTCTCTCTTTTGTGCGAGACTTGTTTCTTCTGTCTGAAAATTCACTGGCACAATTCAAGGGCCCAGAAGTAGTTGACCCATTCACACGTTGACTTGTTATTTGCACATAATGTCTCTCTTAGATGCATGCCATGTAATAAAGACCATAAAGTGACAACTTAGCTAGCTAGCTAACATTGAAAGTTCAACACAATACATATACTTTTTAATTTCAATAATATTGACATATATAATTTAATTTAAAAGAAAGAACATATAATAATGCAACACATTTAGCTAAGTTGATTGATGAGAAATTAATTAAGAATTTTATATATTAGTTTAGGAATATAATTTATATTATATATCTCCTATAACCATGTGAATTTAAAAAAATATATGTACTGAATAAATTTTAATCCTAAAATATTTTTTCCATATATATATATATATATATATATATATATATATATATATATATTGTTCATAAAATTTGAATAAAAAATTTTTTTAAAATAAAACAGTAAATTGTAGAATAATAAATATATAAAACAATCTTACATAATAAAGAACAAGAAGTGAAGAATTTATAAAATAAGAGATCCATAAATTTATGTCTTAAAATATTTTGATGAGTTGGATATTGTGTTTTTATAATGTGTTATCTCATTTATTTAAACTTTTATTTTCAGGATGACCCAACATAAATTAATCATTTTGATTATTTATACAATTAAAAGAATAATTTACACACAGATATTCAATTATACAAAAAAAAGTTACTTTTTGCATTAATACGACTTGTTAAATAAGTATAGAGAAATTATGTCATTTGAACTATAACTCATTGGATTTGCATCAGTTATTAGTTGATGAATAATGATGTTTAAAATTAAAGTGAGAATATTAATTAATAAGATGATGAATAATAAATGTTTGGTTAATTAAATTGCAGGAGTTATTACAGGTGCACCCATCAGAAACAATATGGATGCCCAGCAAAGAAACAAGTGCAGAAAATTGATAACAATCCAAACATATTTGAAGTAACATACGTTGGCGATCACACATGCCACATGTCATCAACAGCACCATCATCATTTCCACAGCAACTTCAACTTGATAACATTAACATAATGCCTCCCAATAATCCTCTTCAAGGAGCAGGAGGACCTAACACTTCCTCTCCTTCTTCTTCTATGTGGATGCACTCAGTTAGCCTCAGTCTCGGCGGCGGTGGCGATGGCAGCAGCAGCGCTGGTGCTGGACCCTCTACTTTGAAATACGGTGTCGGCGGTGCTGATTATCTGGTGGCGGATATGGCTGATGTTATGTTTAATTCTGGGAGTAGCAGTGGGAATTGCAGTATGGAATCTCTCTTCCCTACTTCTGATGATCCAAGTGAAAAGAAAACTTGATGGAATCTCTCTGTTCAAGAATTTAACATTTCTCTAGAAATTCTTACAAGTTTCTTCGGCTGTAAAAAAAACGAAACAACACGTTTCTTATTTATCATTCGATACATGCCATGGTTATTATATTAATAGCCTTTCTTATTTTCCATTTTCATTGTGTAATACTGTTTATGGTAAAATATACCTTTTTTTAAATTCGTAAAAAATTTTAAACACATTCTTAAAATTTATTTTATTTTAATTTTATCTCAAAAAACTTTTATTTGTATCAAATATATTTTTTAATAGATATATTTTCAAGACATACAGGATCAACTTAGTAATAATGTCTAGCAACTAAGATACAAACCATTTCTTTTCTCAACTATTTTAACACCTTTTCATAATATACTTGTTTATTTTCAATTTTTAAAAAGTTTTAAAATACTTATCTAATTTATAATACTATTTAGGTATTAATTTTTGTATTACTTTTGTTCTTGATAGAAAAGTGGCATAAGATTAAAAACAATGCATGGATTTAACTTTTTTTTTCAATATCTTATAATGTTTTTAAAATTATTTTGTTTATTTTAAATTTTAAATCCTAAATCATAAATCTTTAATCATAAATTTTAAATTATAAATTCTAAATCCTAAAAAAAGTTGACTATATTACCTAACTAAAAGTTAATTTTGTATATTTTTTTCTAATATTAATTGTAATAGTAATAATAGTTTAATTTTATTCTTTTATGAGAATAACATTGCTTATCAAAATACTTTTTTTTCTTAATTTTTTTTTTGAGGCGTTTATATATAGTGAAATCGATGAGTATTTGCTAGGATATATTGTGATTTTATCTGATTTATATTATCCTTTGGTGTAGATACTTCAAAAAGTTAATTAATCGTTGGCTAATAATTCGTTAGTGTTGTGTTATTTGTTTATACAAAACTTGGTATTTATTAGTACTCAAGTAAAATCCAATTACTAGCAATCTTATATATATATAACAAGGAATTTTTAAAAGAAATGTGATATAAAATTTTTATTCTTTAAATATCTTTTATTATATATGCTCATAAAATAAAAATAATTTTTTACTACTTTCTAAACTTAGCTTGAACCTAACATTTCATGATTACAGTTTAAGATATTAGTTATTATATCGAGACTAATTTAACATTTTTTCTTATTATAACAATGCATATTGAATAAATAAGAGAATGAAAGAGTACTTTAATGCATATTAATTCACCAATATTAATAATAAGAGTTTAAGAGATTTAGAGAATTACACTAGAAAACTTAATTATTATGATTAAGTGTTTTTATTTTGTATTGTTGTGGTGGTGGACACATGATTGGAGGTAAAAAAAAAAAAAGAAAAAAAAAGAAAAGAAAAAGCAGATAACCAAGTTGGTATTTACAATTCTTACCTCATGATATTTTCAATTTTGCACAATAAATGTATACTTTCCTCAGTACATGACGAGATCAAACAATTGTGCCAAATTTGAATATTCAATTTTAGTGTGCAACATGCGCGTACATATTATATACATAAATTTTATGAAGGGTGAGTTCAATAATCCAATTATGCATTCACATCATGATTCGTGTATAGATACTTATATATGATGAAAATTCAACTTGCTTGTTACCTAACTTTATTTTTTGCCCTAAAAAAAATAGATGTTTCCACGCAAAAATCCAAACACACAAGAAATTAATTATTTTTTATTAATATTTTATTATATATCTCGAACTTCATGAACATGACACTACAAAAATTTTACAAATTAGCGACGAACTTTTACAAAAAATATTTTTTGTCATTAATCCAAAACTAATTAGTGATGAATTAGTAACACACGAACGATAAAATTAATGAACGGTCACAAATTAATTGACAAGTGAAAATGTCCTAACGAATCAGTCACTTAGGAGTTCAATCGAATAAAAGTAAATTTACGAGGAATATTGTTAGTTGTCATTATTCCGTCGCAAGTGTTTGATATACAATTAACAAGAAATAATTCACACACTAGTTCGTCGCTAAATAAACTTTGTACAAAAAGGCTAATTAGTGAGAAACAATGTTCCTAGCTAATTCGTGACAAAGACTTGAAATACATTTTGTGATGGACAATTTCCTAACTAATTTGTCATCAAAGTTTTTATTTTTAGCGAGCAACTCGCCAATTTGTTGCATAATATTGTAAATTTTAAATTAGGTTAACGACGAAAAATAGTCGTCGCTAACTCATTGCAACGGATAAATCATTCAGCTAGGGAATAGTGATCCTTGCTAATTAGTCGCTAAAGTAGAAATATGGATATTGAATACCTAGGTTCTTAGTAGCGAGAAATTTGCGATCCTTTAACAACTGACTCACTTCGTTCACTAATTTTAAGTCGCTAATTAGTGAGCGAAATACATTTGTCGCTAAGTTGTCGCAATTTTATTTAGCGAGCGACTTGGCAACTGCAATCTTATCGCAAAATAAAAGCTATATCCTACTTATTTTGTAGTAAATTACTCGCTAATCTCATAAAAATCTGCCACAGAATTATAACGAATCCAAAGCTAACTGAAAAAATTTTAGATGTAATTAGTCGTAATTGGGTCACTAATCAAAAGCTTATTTAGTAAGAAATTAGTGACCGCTTAACAATTGATAGACTTTCCTCACTTATAAATTCATGAAAAATTCATAAAAAGTTTGAAACAACTTTGCCAAGCACGCTAATGTAATTTGCACAATTATGTCACTAATTTAAAATTATTTTAAACGAGAGAATAATTAAAGTCCCAAAGTTGTCACTAATAATTACCTAGCTATTTTTTAATAACTAATAACTTATAATATTTTAGCAAGATGTCAATTTTCAAAAATTTTACAAACAACTCAAATCAAAAGCATTTTCTTAAAAAAGAATTTTTTTTAAATTAGATCACAAATTTATCGTTATTTTTAATGAGAAGTTTGCTATTAATTTAAATTGACGTTTAAAATTAATATAATTTAAAGACAAGTTTAAAAATTCAATATTTTAAGAAATGGGAGAATAATATTGATAATTTTCAATCACAAAGCAAGTATACTAAAAAATATATATATAATAGATAAGATAATTAAATTGTTATATATGAAGATTTATTTCCATATAATCATACAAGTTTCATTATTAATTAATTAGAATCATTTTGAAATTCATTCAATAAAAATCAATCTGATATAGCTCTTGAATTAATTAGGATCGTCAAAATGAGCTAAATTCGTCAGACTAGCTCATTTACTTAACTTAAATAGATGGGTACTTAACTTTAAAATCAAACTCGTAAAAATGCAAGTTTAAACGACTTAGCTCAATTAACCAGAAAAAATAACAAATTAAGTTGGTCGACTCGTGGGCCAAACGGATGCCTCTTTTTTTAAAAAAATAAGCTAGTACATTTTTTGTTTATGGATCTGACTTAAAATCCGACCAGCCCCTAAAAAAAGTAACACGATAAACTTAAAATATTTTTTTGTGGCTAATAATATTTTTTTCAAAATTGCTCACCCCAAATTGAATTTTTTTCCAATATTTAACAAAAAAAAACAAAAGGTTAAACGGATTATACTCTGGCCATAAATGGTTCGAGATAGTCAGAAAATTGAACCCCATAAATAAAAAAATTAGAGTTAATACTCAATTTGACCCCTGAAATTTGGAGTCAAACTAAATTTGACCCTCAAAATTTTAATGAACTCAAATTGGACCCTGGTGGACGAAATTGTGATCATCAACAATGGCTCCAAAGACTTGGTGCTCTCAAACGTGAATCTCACTTTGTCACAACTCCGCACAACTAACCAGCAAGTGTACTGGGTCGTCCAAGTAATACCTTACGTGAGTAAGGGTCGATCCCACAGAGATTGTTGGTATGAAGAAAGGTATGGTCACCTTGTAAATCTCAGTCAGGCGGATTCAAATTGATAGTGGTTTTCGGAAAATATAAAGAGATACTTAATTAAATAATAAAGGATAGAAATACTTATGTAAATCCATTAGTGGGAATTTCAGATAGGTGTATGGAGATGCTGTGTTCCTTCTGAATCTCTGCTTTCCTACTGCTTTCATCCAATCTTTGTCACTCCCTTCTATGGCAAGCTGTATGTAGGGCATCACCGTTGTCAATGGCTACATCCCATCCTCTCAGTGAAAATGGTCCAAATGCTCTGCCACAGCACAGCTAATCATCTGTCGGTTCTCGATCATGTTGGAATAGAATCCCTTGATTCTTTTGCGTTTGTCATCACGCCCAGCAATCGCGAGTTTGAAGCTCATCACAGTCATTCAATCCCGGAATCCTACTCGGAATACCACAGACAAGGTTAGACTTTCCGGATTCCCATGAATGCCGCCATCAATTCTATCTTATATCACGAAGATTCTGATTAAGGAATCCAAGAAATATGCACCCGGTCTAAGGTAGAACGGAAGTGGTTGTCAGTCACGCGTTCATTGGTGAGAATGATGATGAGTGTCACGGATCATCACATTCATCATGTTGAAGTGCAACGAATATCTTAGAATAAGAATAAGTCGAATTGAATAGAAAATAGTAGTAATTATATTGAAACTTGAGGTACAGCAGAGCTCCACACCCTTAATCTATGGTGTGTAGAAACTCCACCGTTGAAAATACATAAGTGATGAAGGTTCAGGCATGGCCGAGAGGCCAGCCCCCAAAACGTGATCACCGGATCAAAATACAATCCAGGATGAAAATATAATAGTAAAAAGTCCTATTTATACTAGACTAGCTACTAGGGTTTACAGAAGTAAGTAATTGATGCAGAAATCCACTTTCGGGGCCCACTTGGTGTGTGCTTGGGCTGAGCTTGATCTTTACACGAGCTGAGGCTTATCTTGGAGTTGAACGGTAAGTTGTAACGTGTTTTTGGCGTTCAACTCTGGTTCGTGACGTGTTTCTGGCGTTTGACTCCAGAATCTAGCATGGAACTGGCGTTGAGCGCCAGTTTACGTCATCTAATCTCGAATAAAGTATGGACTATTATATATTGCTGGAAAGCTCTGGATGTCTACTTTCCAACGTCATTGAGATCACACTATTTGGAGTCAGTAGCTCCAGAAAATTCGTTTTGAGTGCAGGGAGGTCAGAATCCAACAGCATCAGCAGTCCTTTGTCAGCCTTCTATCAGAGTTTTGCTCAGGTCCCTCAATTTCAGCCAGAATTTACCTGAAATCACAGAAAAACACACAAACTCATAGTAAAGTCCAGAAATATGAATTTAGCATAAAAACTAATGAGAACATCCTTAAAAGTAACTAGATCATACTAAAAACTACCTAAAAACAATGCCAAAAAGCGTATAAATTATCCGCTCATCACAACACCAAACTTAAATTGTTGCTTGTCCCCAAGCAACTAAAAATAAATTAGGATAAAAAGAAGAGAATATACTATAAATCCCAAAATATCAATGAATATTAATTCTAATTAGATGAGCGGGACTTGTAGCTTTTTGCCTCTGAACAGTTTTGGCATCTCACTTTTTCCCTTGAAGTTTAGAATGATTGGCATCTATAGGAACTTAGAATTTCAGATAGTGTTATTGATTCTCCTAGTTAAGTTTGTTGATTCTTGAACACAACTAATTTTATGAGTCTTGGCCGTGGCCCTAAGCATTTTGTTTTCCAGTATTACCACCGGATACATAAATGCCACAGACACATGACTGGGTGAACCTTTTCAGATTGTGACTCAACTTTGCTAAAGTCCCCAGTTAGAGGTGTCCAGATCTCTTAAGCACACTCTTTTTGCTTTGAATCACGACTTTAACCACTAAGTCTCAAACTTTTCACTTGGACCTGCATGCCACAAGCACATGGTTAGGGACAGCTTTGATTTAGCCGCTTAGGCCTGGATTTTATTTCTTTGGGCCCTCCTATCCATTGATGCTCAAAGCCTTGGATCCTTTTCACCCTTGCCTTTTGGTTTTAAGGGCTATTGGCTTTTTCTGCTTGCTTTTTCTTTTTTTTTCTTTCTATTATTATTATTTTTTTCGCCACTTTTTTTTCGCAAGCTTTTGCTTTTTCACTGCTTTTTCTTACTTCAAGAATCAATTTTCATGATTTTTCAGATTGTCAATAACATTTCTCTTTGTTCATCATTCTTTCAAGAGCCAAAAATTTTAACATTCATGAACAACAAGAGCAAAATTATGCACTGTTCAAGCATTTACTCAGAAAACAAAAAGTATTATCACCACATCAATATAATTAAACTAAATTCAAGGATAATTTCGAAATTCATGTACTTCTTGTTCTTTTGAATTAGAAACATTTTTCATTTAAGAGAGGTGAAGGATTCATGGAATTGTTCATAGCCTTAAGACATAGTTACTAAATACTAATGATCATGAAGTAGAGACACAAAACATAAACAAACATAAAGCATAAAAATAGAAAAACAGAAAGTTAAGAACAAGGAAGTTAAGGAATGAGTCCACCTTAGTGAGGGTGGCGCCTTCTTGAAGGACCAATGGTGATTTTTGAGCTCCTTTATGTCTCTTCCTTGCTTCTGTTGCATGATCCCTAGTGATTTTGGTGTTTCTATCCTTAGTTGCTCCCAATAATTATGTGGAGGAACATGTATCCCCTGAGGTATCTCAGGGATTTTTTGATGAGGGAATTCCTCATGCTCTCTTGATGTGCAGTCAAATGCTCTATTACTGAGCTATGGACCCTTGAGATGAATCTCTCCATCTCCCATGACTCGGAGGTGAAAAAAAAATTTTTTTTGTCTTCCCTTTTCTCTTTTTTTTTTTTAGGTTTCTCTGGCCTTAGGTGCCATCAATGGTTATGCAAAAACAAAAAGCTATGCTTTTACCACACCAAACTTAAAATATTGCTCGCCCTCGAGCAAAAGAAGAAAGAATAGAAGAAGAAGAAGATATGGAGGAAATAGAGGGATGTGAGTAGTGAGTGGGATTGGGTGGGAAAGAGATTTTGAATTTTGAAGGTAGGTGGGGTGTATGGGGAAGAATGGATGGATGTGAGTGGTGAGTGGAAAACAGAAGGGATGACCGTGAATGGAGAGGGAGAGGGTGAGGTAGGTGGGGATCTTGTGGGATCCACAGATTCTGAGATGATCCTGTGGGGTCCACAGATCCTAAGATGTCAAGGATTTACATCCTTGCACCAATTAGGCATGTAGAATGCCTTTGCATACAATTCTAGCGTTTAAACGCCGAAGTGATGCTCATTCTGGGCGTTCAACGCCCATGTGCAGCATGTTTCTGGCGTTGAACGCCAGGTCCATGCTTGTTTCTGGCGTTCAGCGCCAGATCCATGCTCTGTTCTGGCGTTGAACACCAGCCAGATGCTCCTTACTGGCGTTTAAATGCTAGTAAGTCCTTCCTCCAGGGTGTGATTTTTCTTCTGCTGTTTTTGATTCTGTTTTTAATTTTAGTATTTTTTTGTGACTCCACATGATCATGAACCTAATAAAACATAAAAGAACAATGAAAATAAAATAAAATTAGATAAATAAAAATTGGGTTGCCTCCCAATAAGCGCTTCTTTAATGTCAATAGCTTGACAGTGAGCTCTCATGGAGCTTCACAGATGTTCAGAGCATTGTTGGGACCTCCCAACACCAAACTTAGAGTTTGAATGTAGGGGTTCAACACCAAACTTAGAGTTTGGTTGTGGCCTCCCAACACCAAACTTAGAGTTAGACTGTGGGGGCTCTGTTTGACTCTGCATTGAGAGAAGCTGTTCATGCTTCCTCTCATTACCAAATTTCTTGGCATTTAGCTTCATGATGGCTCCTAGATATTGAACAACTTGCTCTCCAGTTACATCTTCGTCCTCTTTAGAGGAATAATAGTCTTCAGAGCTCATGAATGGAAGAAGGAGGTTTAATGGAATCTCTATGGTCTCTATATGAGCCTCAGATTCCTTTGGGTCCTCAATAGGGAACTCCTTCTTGGTTGGGAGACATCCCATGAGGTCTTCCTCATTGGGATTCACGTCCTCCCCTTCCTCCTTGCATTCGGCCATATTGACTATATCAATGGCCTTGCACTCTCTCTTTGGGTTCTCTTCTGTATTGCTTGGGAGAGTACTAGGAGGAGTTTCAGTGACTTTCTTACTCAGCTGGCTCACTTGTGCCTCCAAATATCTAATGGAGGACCTTGTTTCACTCATGAAACTTAAAGTGGCTTTAGACAGATCAGAGACTATGTTTGATAAGTTAGAGGTGCTCTGTTCAGAATTCTCTGTCTGTTGCTGAGAAGATGATGGAAAAGGCTTGCTATTCCTAAACCTATTTCTTCCACCATTATTAAAGCCTAGTTGAGGCCTTTGTTGATCCTTCCATGAGAGATTTGGGTGATTTTTCCATGATGAGTTATAGGTGTTTCTATAAGATTCACCCATGTAATTTACCTCTGCCATTGCAGGGTTCTAAGGATTATAAGCTTCTTCTTCAGAAGATGCCTCTTTAGTACTGTTGGATGCATTTTGCCATCCATTCAGACTTTGAGAAATCATGTTGACTTGCTGAGTCAACACTTTGTTCTGAGCCAATATGGCATTCAGAGCATCAATTTCAAGAACTCCCTTCCTCTGAAGTGCAACGAATATCTTAGAATAAGAATAAGTCGAATTAAATAGAAAATAGTAGTAATTGTATTGAAACTTGAGGTACAGCAGAGCTCCACACCCTTAATCTATGGTGTGTAGAAACTCCACCGTTGAAAATACATAAGTGATGAAGATTCAGGCATGGCCGAGAGGCCAGCCTCCAAAACGTGATCAAAGTCCTATTTATACTAGACTAGCTACTAGGGTTTACAGAAGTAAGTAATTGATGCAGAAATCCACTTTCGGGGCCCATTTGGTGTGTGCTTGGGCTGAGCTTGATCTTTACATGAGCTGAGGCTTATCTTGGAGTTGAACGCCAAGTTGTAACGTGTTTTTGGCATTCAACTCTGGTTCGTGACGTGTTTCTGGCGTTTGACTCCAGAATGCAGCATGGAACTCGGTTGAGCGCCAGTTTACGTCATTTAATCTCGAATAAAGTATGGAGTATTATATATTGCTGGAAAGCTCTGGATGTCTACTTTTTAACGCCGTTAAGATCGCGCCATTTGGAGTTCTGTAGCTCTAGAAAATTTATTTTGAGTGTAGGGAGGTCAGAATCCAACAGCATCAGCAGTCCTTTGTCAGCCTTCTATCAGAATTTTGCTCAGGTCCCTCAATTTCAGCCAGAATTTACCTGAAATCACAGAAAAATACACAAACTCATAGTAAAGTCTAGAAATGTAAATTTAGCATAAAAACTAATGAGAACATCCCTAAAAGTAACTAGATCATACTAACAACTACCTAAAAACAATACCAAAAAGCGTATAAATTATCCACTCATCAGACCCTAAAATTTGTAATCATAACTCGCATTAGTCCTTGAGCTGATTTTTGTAAACGATGTGTTGATTTAATACATTAACTTACTGTGATTTAGATTCTTCTCGTAGGTTCCGTGTGGTCAAGACCTATTAGAGTTTTCAGAAGTTCTAGAGTTCTAAAATTTCCAAATTGAACTTATTTGTCATCTTCGTGAGGATGTTGGGAGTTCGTCAAATTTATAGGAGCTCAAACGTCCATAAAAGTGACTTACGAGGGTTTGAGCGAGGAAAGCAAGAACATCATTGAAGTGTTGACGGCCATATTTGGGAATAGACCACTGAACTCTCGCCATGTGATGAGTGATTGGGATGCTGGTCGTCAGTATGTGGGTAGGTACCTTGGCATTTTGCATTGTCTTTTCTTATTTCTGTTTTCGTTGGGCTCACGGGCTTTTTTTTTTGCAGTTGATATGGCAGGCGGTCTCACCCTAAGCTGAGGAAGCCGTTGACTTGAGTGTTGCTTCGGAGGCCAAGGTTGGAGGGTCTCACGAGGCAGCTAGGGCTCGGCCCAAAGACCATATTCATGAGATCATGCCCTCCTCGCCTTGAAATAAAAGGAAGGGGTGTTTGAAGGGAAAAGGGACTATGGCTTAGCTTCTTCTGTAACAAAGAAGTTCTTTGACGCCTTTACCTTTATTGACGAGCAGCTACTCTCGGGCACTGAAAAGGTTTTTGCTAGTTGCGACCTGGCAGCTTAGACAAATTGGGTTTATCACTCTCTGCTCTGCTCGACGGCCATGGTGTGCAAGATGGAGACGGTTCTAAGACATTCTCACGTCTTGGATGGCAAACTTTGCAAAGCTCAGGTGGACTTAGTGATAGCTCGTTAAGAGAAAGAGTCAGCTGAAGAGACCACAGTATAGGCGGAGAAGTTGGCTCAAGAGGCTAGTAGCAAGGTTTAACGTCTTAAGGATTTGAAGACACTACTAAGGTCGAAGGTTGTGAAGGCAGAGAGTGATGCGTGGACATCTTATAGCCTTTTGACTAGTATTTTCTAGTTGTTTTTAGTTAGATTTTATTCAGTTTTACTTTATTTTAGTGCAAAACTCTCTTTGGATGCTACTTTGAGTTACTTTAGTATTTTTATGGCTTCAGTTGAAATTCAGAGCAATTTGGCGGACTTTAGAGCAAAATGGAAGAAATGCTGGCAGCACCCTCCCTGGGCGCTAATCGCCCAACTAGCGTTTAGTGCCAGCAGGGGACTTAGGCCAGAAATGTGCACTCTCCTTGGGGTGTTTAATGTCCAATCTGGCATTAAACGCCAGCAGCTGTTCGAATTCACATTCATTTGGGCCTCCAATTGGACTTAGCACTTTTTAGTTTTATTTTATTTTCATTTTGTAATTTTTAATTACAAAGAATATCTTTTTACATCTAGGATTTATTATTAGGTTAGTATTTAAAAGAAAAGATCACTTGTATTTTGGATCTTCTTCCTTCCGCACTTTTTCAGAAACCTGTTTTCTCTGTAAGTATAAGCAACTAAACCTCTTGGTTAAGGTTAGGAGCTCTGCTTCTTTCTATAGATTAGAGCTACTATTCTTCTATTTTAATTTATGTTTGAATCAATTGTAAAGATTGTTTTCGTTCTTAATCTTATGAACTGGGTGGAACGAGAGTATGACTTTTTTCTACATGAGTTCTTGTGATTCTTGAGAGAGTTATCTCGCTTGAACTACAGCTTGAAAACAAATTCCTCTTAAATCTCTAATTGCATAAACTAATTTGGATATGTGACATATAATCTTGTTAGTCTTGGGTAATTAGAATTTTCGTGGTGCTAAACTAGTTTTCTGAACTTCACCCTCTAACTAGAATTAAGTGACCACAAGAGTGGCGGTTGATGAAGGTTAGAGGAGGCTAAATCACTAAGAGATTAGAGTTTAGACACTTATGGTTTGCCATAGAATGAATCATGCATTGTTAAAATAGTTGATAAGAACTTTTAATCCAGAAAGATAAACATCTCCCAGACCTTAACTGTTTTCTCACTCTGTTTTCACACCAAATTATTTATTGCTTTCTTTATTTTCCTTGTCTACTATTTATGCGTTTTTACCATCAACAAACCTTTTTTCTGATTTGCCTTACTAAGTCCAACTGGACAACCATTGCTTGCTCAGTCTGACAATCCTTGTGGGATCGACCTTCACTCACCTAAGGAATTACTTGGATGATCCGGTGCACTTGCTAGTTAAGCTATGCGAAATCCTAATTCAGCACACCAATTTTTGGTACTGTTGCCGGGGATTATTTGTGATTGACAACTACTAGTTGTCTTATTGTTTAGATTAGGTATCTTTTAGTTTTTGTTTATTTACTTTTTCTTTTTAATTTTAGGAATTTTTACTTTAATTGTTTTTCTTTATTTTCAAATTTTACCCTATTTATTTCTTTTAATTTCTAATTTTAAGTTTGATGTCCCTTTTAGTGTTTTTCCTTTCTTTTAATTTCAAAAATTTTAGAGTCCTTTTCTTTGTAGTTTTCGAAAATTTTTAGGTTATTTTTGCATTCTTATTTTCGAATCTTTTTAGTTCATTGTTTATTTTATTTTATTTTATTTTATTTATATAGGATATCTCACTATGAGTTCTCTATACTCTGACAAAGAGACTCCCACCTTTTCTTTATTTCTTGTTTGTTTATGAGCAGAAACAGGGACAAAGAACCCCTTCTTGAGTTGAATCCTGAGCCTGAAAAGACCTTGAGGCGGCGTTTGTAACAAACCAAAGCCTACAAGGCCGGAGAGAATCTCAAGGAAACCTTTGAGAAGGAAGCTAAAGAATCCACCATGGAGGCTAATGGTGGAAATGCTGGGGAGCAAGCAAGGAGAGTGATTGGCTTATACACTGCACCTCCTCCTGACTTCTATGGGCACAATATAACTGTACCTACCATTGGTGTAAATAACTTTGAGCTTAAACATCAACTGATCACTCTAGTGCAGCAGAATGGAGTGAACCCTGAGGTTTACAAGCTTATGCTCTTCTCCTTTGCTGTGAGGGACAGAGCAAAGCAGTGGCTTGACTCACAGCCCATGGAGAGTATAGATACATGGGACATGAAACTGGGGTCTAGGCCTGACATGTCTGTTGAGGTCTGGGCAAAGAGATCCCTATTTTCTCTCAAGAGGGATGCTAGGGGAGTTTTTAGTTCGTACGAAAGGATGCGATTGACGAAAGTGTACTTGTCCTCCGTCTCCCCGATTTGTACCTTTTCGAGGTCCCCTTCCAGTTCTGTCCTGGGGCGTTCTTCTATCCTTGCGTCTAGATCTGCTAAGAATATTCTCATTGCATCACGAGATTTTTTCCGAAGGCTCAAGCTGGTGTGATCACAGGCTATTGTCGCTCCAAATCGCCATATATGGTTCCAATTGTGCTGTCGTCTGCCCAAAACTTCATGGTTAGGTATCTTGTGAAGACCACCATGTAGAAGTCGTTGAGTGTCTTTCTTCCCAAAATGACATTGTATGCAGTGGGGTCTTTGAAGACGACGAAGTCGGCTATGATAGTTCGCCTATTGACCTCGTTTCCAACGTTGATTGGGAGCTTAACCAACCCATTTGGCTTGATAAAGAAGTCTCCATGCCCACCTCCCCATTCTGGTGTGTGTGGAGGTCAGAGTCATGGGGCCCGAGGGCATCGAAGGCATTCTTAAACAGGATATTGAAATCGGTGCCAGTGTCTACCAGTATTCTCTTTATGAGTCTAGATCCTATCCTACTAGCCATGATAGCCATGAGCGGGTCATGGGTAACATCTTGAATCTGGTAATCCTGTGATCGGAATGTGAAATTGGGAAACGTTGTCGGCGTGAGGTGTTCTGAAGCAGTTGCTGTAACACCCTACCATATAGAGCCTTACGCTTAAGTCGTAAAGTAGAGGTGACGAGGTCTTACGACCTCTAAAAGTAATATTCGTATACAAATATAGTTGAAAGAATTTATAATTAGTAGCCTTGAAGAAAAAGTTAAGCAAAAACAAAAATAGAAATTCGTGTCACACTCGCAGGGTTAATCGTAAAGTGGATAAGGAAAGATCAAAAGAAGACCAAAATAATAATATACAGAATGGAGTTCCAAAATACAGATGTCAAGCTCCAGACTCGACCTACGAATCCAAAGTCCGCCAGAGTATATATATATATATATATATATATATATATATATATATATATATATATATATATATATATATATATATAACCCAAATAAAACTCAAACTACAGAGTAAGCACCTATTTCTCCAAGTCAACCTCTATGAGGGACAAACATAAAATATATACAGAGAAGAATCTCTATACATATATACATAGCATAAATACAAAATACAACATCCCAAAATAACCAAACTTCGCTTGAACAGGAAACTCCAGATGCTCAGCGTGGTGCCTCTTGACTTGCATCTAAAATCAACAACATATGTATGGAATGAGAACCGGAGGTTCTCAGCATGGTAATGATGCCCACATATATAATATATAAGGTCCCATAATAGGGTAGTTTATCTAAGATTCTTATTTCTAATTCCTTTATAACTTAAGCCCTAATTTTCACCTTCCTCCAATCCTCCAATACTCTGGTGCATAGACAAATAATACAGACAAAGCAAACCCATGTAGGTGTTTATAAGCTCAACCTGGAGCAAGCAGGACAAACCACAATCCTTGCTACTATCCAAGTATCTCAAACATTGACCCGGAACAAGCAGAACGAACTTCAATCCTTGCTACTACCCAGATATCACAAACATACATTCATTCAATCTTAATCGGATAAACTATTCTTCCATCCAAATTAACTAATACAGAACTTCCCAAAAATTCTCAGATAAATCGGTCACAAAGTCCATTGCAATTCCTTCCCACTTCTACTGAGGAATCTCAAGTGGCTGTAACATTCCTGACGGTTTCTAATGCTCTATCTTCACCTTTTGACAAGTCAGGCACTTTGACATAACTGTAGCTACATCACCTTTCATCCCAAGTCACTAGAACATCTTCTTTAAATTATAGTGCATCTTAGTACTTCTTGGGTGAATGGAAAACCCACTGTTGTGAGCTTTCAACAACAATTCTTGTCTCAGACTCCCGAGATCCGGCACACAAATTTTCCCTTTATACCTCCACAATCATTCACTATACTTAGTGAATTCTCCATGCCTCTTTTTACCAACTGGTTGAAATAATTGCTGAAGCTTTTGCTCATCTTACTGAGCCCTCTATATCTCTGATTTAAACGTACTTGAAATCTGCAACTGATTCAAACAAGCTCTTCCGGAAACTTCACCAATATCCAGCTTAAGATCCACAAACTTATCCACTAACTCCTCTTCCTTGATTCTCATCCAAGCTATTGTTAAGGACTTTCGACTCAACGCATCCGCCACCACATTTGCCTTTCCAGGGTGATAACTTAGTTCAAAATCATAATCCTTTAGCAACTCCATCTGCCTCCTCTGATGCATATTAAGCTCTTTCTGATCAAAGATGTACTTGAGACTCTTATGATCAAACAACACGCTAAACCTCACTCCGTACAAGCAATGCCTCCAATTCTTCAATGCAAACACAATCGCCGTTAATTCCAAGTCATGAGTTGGGTAATTTACCACATGCGGTCTCAGCTGACGTGATGCGTAAGCCACCACGTTTTGGTGTTGCATCAACACACAACCCAAACCCTTCAAGGAATCATCACATTATACTTCAAATGGTTCGTGCGGTTCTGGCAAAATCAAAATAGGCGGTGAAGTTAACTATTGTTTCAAGGTCTGAAAACTTTCTTCACACTCCGACGTCCACACAAACGGCACCTCCTTCCTTGTCAACCTAGTCATCGGTAGTGCAATCCGGAAAAATCCTTCAATAAATCTCCGGTAATACCCGACTAAGCCCAAGAAACTTCTGACTTCCGTCACCATTGTCGGTCTTTCCCATTCCATCACCGCCTCTACTTTCGAAGGATCCACCACTATTCCTCCCTTGCTCACCACGTGACCTAAGAACTTCACTTCCTCCTTTCATAACTCACATTTGGACAACTTAGCATACAATTTTCGCTCCTTCGAGATTTGCAACAGAATTCTCAAGTGTTTCTCATGCTCATTCACCGTCTTAGAATAAACTAAGATATCATCTATGAAAACCACCACGAATTTGTCCAAAAAGGGACAAAATACTCTGTTCATGTAATCCATAAACACAGCAGGTGCATTTGTTAACCCAAAGGACATCACCGCGAAGTCATAGTGTCCATAGCGCGTCCTAAACGCTGTTTTTGGAATATCATCCTCTTTCACCCTTATCTGATGGTAACCGAATCTCAAATCAATCTTGGAAAGCATTCCAATTCCTTGCAATTGATCCATTAATTCATCTATCCTTGGCAGCGGATACTTGTTCTTTACAATCACTTCGTTCAACTGTCGGTAATCCACACAAAGTCGCATTCCTCCATATTTCTTCCTTACTAATAAAACTGGCGCTCCCCACAGAGATACACTCAGTCGAATGAACCTCTTATTCAGAAGCACCTCCAACTGAGCCTTTAGTTCATCCAGCTCCATCAGAGTCATTCGATACGGTGCAATCGACACTGGTCTGGCTCCCGGCACCAATTCAATTACAAATTCAATCTCCCTTTGAGGTGGGAACTCAGGAATATCTTCCGGAAACACCTCCGAAAAGTCTCTAACCACTGAGATTTGATCTAGCTCATGATTATCACCTAACGTAGTCGCAGCCAACAGTATATAACCTTGACACTCGTCTCCACTGCAGTTCACCATTACAGAGTTCAGGTAATTACCCTCAGCTACTACTGCTCTATTTTCTCCTTCCGGCATAAACTAAATTGACCGCTCAAAACAATCCAATAAACCCGATTCTTTGACAACCAATCAAATCCCAAAATAATCTCCAACCCAACCATTGGTAAACAAATCAAGTCATGCACAAAGTCTCTACCCTCAAGTTTAAAACCTACTTGTCTACAACCTGACCTAGTCATAACCGTCTGACGCAGAGTAGGTACATGCAATTCAAATGCTAATTCTAACACTTTCAAGCCTAGCTCCTCAACTTTGTCAAATGAAATAAACGAATGTGAAGCTCCAGTATCATATAACGCAACTAAGGTTTTATCACCAATTAAACATATACCTCTCATCAACGGATCCGCCTTAGCAGCATCTTTGGCGTTCACAGTAAATACTCGCCCTTGGTGTTGACTCTGACCCGTATTTGGGTTCTTCCCACGAGTGCAATCTCTCGCAATGTGACCAAGCAAACCACAGTTGAAGCAACCACTTATACCAATCTTGCAAAAGTAATATAGATGAAAACGTCTACAACGATCACAAGTTAAATTCGGAGAAACCTTACTCTGATTTCCTCTCCCTTTGCCACGCTGGTACTGATCATAAGTGTTCTTTCTGAAGCCTCATTGACCTTGAGGTGCGTGTCCTCCTTTCTTGAAATTCTGACCCCTTGGCTGAAAGTACTTGCCACATCCCCGACTAGTGTTTCCTCCATGAGTGTCCCTTGACGAGGCTACCGTCTTTGCACATTCCTCAATAACTCTCGCCTTGTTCACAAGATCGGAGAAGATTCGAATCTCCAAAGGAGCCACAGCATTCATGATGTTATCCTTCAAACCCCTTTAATACTTAATGCATTTCCAGCTTTGATAGGTCTCCAGGGCACCTTGACACATCCTAGAGAACCTACAGAGCTTCTCAAATCGGCTAGTATAGTCTGCCACAAACAAGAAACCTTGCTTCAGCTGCATAAGTTCCATCTCCTTCACTTTCCTTGCAGATTCAGGAAAGTATTTCTTATAGAAAGCCGTCTGAAATACATCCCAAGGGATGTCGGCATTCTGAAGCTAGAGCAAGCGGCATTCTCTTTGCCACCAATGTTGAGCCTCTCCCAAAAGCTGATACGCAACAAACTCTACATACTGGTTGTTCGGAACATGCTGTACTTGTAAAGCATGCTTCATGGCCTGGAACCAATTATCCACTTCCGTAGGGTTGGTTGAACCTCTGAAACTTGACGGATGAATCTTGAAAAAAGTAGCCAAGGTCATCGGAGTACCTCCCATGTTATCACCATTTTCTTCAGCATTATCATTCTCATTTCCATCTCCGTTTTTGTTTTCAGATGGTTGGTGATAAACCACTATTTTATGGTTTATATTGTATTTAATTGAGTGGTTTTATCAAGCTTTTCACCCACTTATTCATATGATTTGCATGATTTTACAATTCCTTCTTAGTTTAGTTCTATGATTGAAAACATGCTTCTTTGGTCTTAATTTAGCTAATCTTAATCCTCTCTTATTACCATTCGATGCCTTGATTTATGTGTTAAGTGTTTCAGGCTTCATAGGGCAGGATGGCATAAGAAATGAAGAGGAAGCATGCAAAAGTGGGAGGAACACAAGGAATTGAGGAGATGACCAGCGAAAAGTCACGCGGTCGCATGGCTCACGCGACCGCGCGAATGAAAGAAATCACAGTGACGCATTCGCGTGCCTGACGCGACCGCGCGGATTGGAAGCTGCACGAACGACGCGAATGCGTGGACGACGTGCACGCGTGGTACGAAAAAATGCTAAGTGACGCGAACGCGTGGACGACGCGGCCGCGTGACCTGCACGATCTGCAGAAATTACAGAATATGCTGGAGACAGTTTCGGGCTGCGTTTTGACCCAGAGTACGGCCCAAAAACACATATCAAAGTCAGGGGACATGCAGGGACTCAATATCGGAGATCTCCAGTTATTCACTTTTCATAATTTAGATGTAGCTTTTAGAGAAAGAGGTTCTCTCCTCTCTCTTAGGTTTTAGGATTAGGATTTCTTTTAGTCATTAGGATTGTTTCTTCGTACTAGGTTCAATAATTTATGTTTCTCTTCTATTTTTGTTTACTCTGAAGCTTTTATTTGTATTTGATTTATGTTGCCCAATTGGCTTATGAACTTTTTCATGTTAAAATTAACATCTCCATTCAATATATTTGAGGTATTCCAGATATTTATGATTTTAATTTGGCTTTCCATATTCTTGGTTTTGGTTGATTAATTGGTAACTCTTGAGTTATCAAACTCATCGTGATTGATAATTATTATTATTCTTGCTGATTAATTTAGATTCCTATAACTCTAGTCTTTCCTTAAGGAGTTGACTAGGACTTTAGGTATTAAATTAATTTGTCCACTTAACTGACCTTCATAGTTAGAGGTTGACTTAGTGGAAGCAACTGTATAATTCTCATTACCATTGATAAGGATAACTAGGATAGGACTTCCAGTTTTCATACCTTGCCAAGAGTTTTATTAGTTATTAATTTATTACTTCCTGCAATTTATTTCTCTTGTTGAAAACCTTTTCAAAACACAAAAACACTGTTTTGCATAACCAATAATAATTCATACTTTCCTTCAATTCCTTGAGAAGACGACCCGAGGTTTGAATACTTCGGTTTATAATTTTTATTGGGTTTGTTACTTGTGACAACCAAATGTTTGTAAGAAAGGTTGATTGCTTGGTTTAGAAACTATACTTACAACGATAATTTATTATAACTTCTAAACCATCAATCTTTAGTTCTTCAGTTGGCCTAACCTCTGCACGGCTTGCAGAGTCGCAGCAGCATTTGCCTCCATAGTATTAGCGAGGTTAGCCATTGCTGCCATGAATTTGGCATTGTTATCGGCCGGTTGCTCATTTCCATTCTCTGCTCGTGAACGTGTACAACTTTGTCCGCGAGTGGCCATTAGGGTTCCTGTCTACACCAAACAATCAATATCAAGGTGATCAGTGTCAATATCAAAAGCCCAGTGCTTCAATTATCCCAAAAGGCACTCACAAACAAGCACACTATGCAATATCAATGGGATAACCTAAATAGCATCAAAGAAAAAGACACAGAGTATGCATTGAAGGACAATTGGTCTATCTCTCAGGCTCACGAGGACGAACCGCTTTGATACCACTAAATGTAACACCCTAATTATTCTAAGCCTTACCTCATGTCGTAAAGCAAAGGTTAATCAAAGGTTACGACAGTTCTATAGCCTATACATATAATATAGAAAGAAGTAATATATTCTAGAAGCCCCATGAAGGATACAACTCAAAAACAGGATATAAAGAGCGCAAAATGTACACACGAAGCTACAAACTTAACGCACAAGATATAGATATAATATAACAAAATATCAAAGTATAATAGTATAAATATCTAGTCGTGGCCCGCGGAGTTTAAGCTGGCTAGCTATACATAGACAATACAGAATTTTGAAAGTTAAAACATCTTATACAAGTTTTTCTTTCAAAGCAAGCCGCTAGGCAAAAGTAAATACAAAAGTGAGAGATTAATACAAAATAATCAAAAGATTCCAAAATGAGATAGAGATCCTCCGCGCTATCACCACCAAAACAACTAACCGAGATGGGTTGCGACTTGCATCTGAAAAACAACAATAGAATATGGTATAAGAACCAGAGGTTTTCAGTATGGAGACAGTGCCCAGTTATGTAAGATATAAGACCCCGGGACGCTAGAGGCAATCCTAGAACTTCATATCCATCACAAGATTCATCTTAAAGGATAGCTAAACATTAAAGAATAAATTAAACCTTAACATAATAAAAGGGGTAGTCTATCTTAGGGGATTTTCTAATCTAACAGTTCTCTGCTGTCCCACAGCCTTCTCCAACCTATCCTCCATGCGATCCCATCACCACTGCCTTCCGAACTTCCTCAATCCCAGTAGAAAACACAATTAATATCAATGCAAGTAAAACACAAGTATAGGCATATATGGCAAGTAATTCAAGTAGGCAATTAGGCATGCTATACAGTTAGGCAAGCAATTACAAGTCGGCAAAGCAAACAAATAGATAAAAGATGCACATGATTAATGCATGTCCTATTGGCTGTGATATCACATTGTCGGTTTAACTGCCAACCCGACACATCTCCATAGAGATGTCGCCCTTCGGAATCATAATGGGAACCCCCGAGATATGGTGCTCGAAACACCATCCAGGATTTTGTGCCTGCACACTCTAGTGATCCGAAGGGATGCGAACGGGATACTCTTTCCACGGACCTCACATCTCAACGTACGTGGGACAAACCACCGCCCTTACTCCGTCGCTACCTCGACAGGCGGGATCTAACCACAGTCCCTGCCAGGCGCATAGCGTCTCAACAATCTCAATTTAAAAAATGTTATAGCAGTGGTTTTTCAAAAATTCATTATTTTAGTATATCAATGATTCATCATTGAAACTCCGAGTCCTCGACTCATCTCAACCACTGTCAATTCATAATTTCCATTCCGAACTCGTTAGTTCATCAGTTTCTCAATTCATATATTATTCTTCCTTCTCTCTCCATCAAACCCATCCTCAGTACACCAGAAACCTAAGCCTTCGTTCGAACTTTTCAAGGTAATATCAATTTAAATCTCCTAAGACTTTTTCTATGTTTTGATACCCAAAAATAAACCAAAGAGTCTTATATAAGTGTCACGGAAGTTTACAAGCTTGTCTGGAAGGTGAAACAGTTGAAAACAAGGTTTTAGCTGGAAAACAGGGCATGTGCGTACGCACAGGGGTGTGCGTACGCACAGGGGTGTGCGTACGCACAGGGGTGTGCGTACGCACAGGTGTGTGCGTGCCAGGATTTTCAAAATGTGTTTGTACGCATAGAGGTGTGCGTACGCACAAGTGTTAAATTTTCCAATTCTGTTTGCTTGCACAAGGAGTGCGAACACCCTCAACAGAATGCACCTTCCAACGTGTGCGTGCACACAGGGCTGTGCGTGCGCACAACTTGCAGAACTTCCCTGGTTGTGTGCGCGAACAGAGCATGCTAGCGCTCCCATCGGTAGCCATGTCCCCGTGTGTGTGTGCGCACGAGGCGGTGCGTGCGCACAAGGCTGTGTGTGCGCACACAAAGCAGAAATCACAAATTCTGCAGCATTCACAGAATTCAGATTTTTACACCAAACTTTGAATGATCAGAACTTGCTTTACGAAAATCCATTTCTTACAAACTTTATATTCATTTAAATAAATTTCAATGAACTTTAATTTAAAGCAAATTTCAACAAATTTTGATAACTGAGGCTCAAGTTATGATCCGTCAAAGTTTAACAAAACTCCGTTTTTACCAAAATTTCATAAGTTCTCAATTTTTCCAATTTCACAACCAAAACTAAACCACCATTTCATCAACTCCCAAAACACATCAGATTTCACACTTTTTATACTTCAATTCACCACTCCAACTTATGCAATCATCAATCCCCATTATCAAATACATAACAATGCATTCATTTTTCAACTAACACATTAATCAAATTCCATTCTACCATTTCCAACAATCATCATAATCAGTTTTAATCTCAATCTTCAATACCATACTATCAACATCAACATTTCAATTTATCAACAACCTAAATAATCAAATCATCATACATCATCATACAACAATTCCAACAACCAATTTAATTCAATCCTATCCTATGGGTCACTAGCCTAAGTGTCTAGAAATATTATATATTACATAGAAAAAACTGACACCATACCTTGGCCAATTCCTAATATGTACTAAATCACCAAGTTGACCTCAACCAAGCTTCCACAAGTTCTCAAACTCAATCAGGCCATCATTTCAACTCCAAGCTCTAAGTAAATGCCAATAATCACAACTTCAAACTATATATACACATAATTTCATAACCAATCAACCTAGGGTTCAACTTAATCATAATTTCACAAGGGTTCAAGACACTCTTACTTTACCCAACAGTTTTGGAAGTAAAGCCCAATAGTAATCAAGTACTAGAGTGTACCTAAACACCCAAAATAACAAAATTTCACTCAATACAAAACTCTAAAAAATCAAAATTTTGAAAGGAAGAACTGAGAGAGATTTTATGATTTTATTACTAGTTTCTTGGGTGGATTTTGTAGAGCTCTTCACGAAGATCGTATGGCAGCAAACGGTGCGGAGATCGAAGCTCCGTAGCTCAAGTTATGAGCTTGGGAAGATGATGATGAATAGAGCTTCTTCTCCCTTCTCCCTCTTTTCTTTCAGCTGGTGTGTATTGTGTTTGTGTGTGTTAAGTGCTGATGGGTTCATTAATGGAGTGTTTTATATGTTGGACTTGGGTCCAACTTGGATCCGGTACAACCCATTAGCGTTTTTAGTCTGTTTGGCCCAACTTTGGGCCAAACCTTTAAAATTAACGCCTAGTTTTTTACTTTAAATATTTTCCTATGGTTTTCTAATATTTTTAATTTTTCTCGCACAGTACCAGACAGACTTAAACCGGTTCGACTGGTTCAGCTGCCAGTTTGCGATTTTACTCAGTTTTTCGCAGAAAATACATTTTCTGACTCAGAAAAATCTATTGAGTCCAAAAATCATATTTAAATCCTCCAATTCTCATTCTAAATTTTTGGAACCTAATTTGGGCGATTTAATTATTTAATTAGATGGTTAATTAGTCTCGATTCTTACACCGTAAGGATCTTTAACTCTTTCTTTTGAGAAGACTTTGACTTTTCACTTGGCCTTACAACATCTACGTTGACCATGATGGTAAGGTCCACCTCGGCTTCTTCCCTTGAAGGTGGTCTGGCAGCTCGGGGGGTTATGGCCCTCTCCCGTTTCCAGGGATCTCTCTTTTGTAGGTTTTCGGAGTTTACATATTATTTTCGTGAATTAAAAGAGTTTTCCGTCACGGAGGTAATCACAATATAGGGACTTGTTTCCTCTAGTTTGCTCCTTGAGTTACCGTGCCTTTGGTATTATGCCACGGCCGGCTATCTGCTGGTAAATTTCAGTGGTCGGAGCAATTAGAGGGGTGTAGTTGATGAACTTCATGATCTTTAGGGGTTAGGGATTTTTCCAACTGTTCTTTGTCCCCTTCTTTCGGGGGAGGGAGGGTGGCCGCCTGATGAGGAGAGACAGTGGTTGAGGCATTCCGTTTGTTGGCAGCCACAACCTAGATGACTTCTTCGTTATTTATATATTCTCTTGTCATGTTATGGATCTCATGCATGGTCCATACGAGATTAGTAGTTAGGTGCTTTCGGAAGTCCTTGTTAGTTATCCCGTTGATTAGGTAGAGGGTGGCAATAGAATCCGTTAGGCTGTTGATCTTTAGATATTCATCATTGAAATGGTCCAAATACTTCTTCGTGGGCTCGTTTTTGTGTTGGGTAACATCCAAGAGGTTTATAGGGTGTTTGGCCTTCGCAATCCTAGTCATGAATTAGGCTAGGAATCTTCGAGATTGATGAGCGGATAATTTATACGCTTTTTGGCATTATTTTTAGTATGTTTTTAGTATGTTTTAGTTAGTTTTTATTATATTTTTATTAGTTTTTAGTTAAAATTCACTTTTCTGGACTTTACTATGAGTTTGTGTGTTTTTCTGTGATTTCAGGTATTTTTTGGCTGAAATTGAGGGATCTGAGCAAAAATCTGATTCAGAGGCTGAAAAGGACTGCAGATGCTGTTGGATTCTGACCTCCCTACACTCGAAGTGGATTTTCTGGAGCTACAAAAGCCCAATTGGCGTGCTCTCAATTGCATTGGAAAGTAGACATCCTGGAATTTCCAGAAATGTATAATAGTCCATACTTTGCCTGAGATTTGATGGCCCAAACAGGCGTTCCAAGTCAGCTCAAGAAATTCTGGCGTTTAACGCCGGAACTGGCACAAGAATGGGAGTTAAACGCCCAAACTGGCACAAAAGCTGGCGTTTAACTCCAAGAAAAGTCTCTACACATGAAAGCTTCAATGCTCAGCCCAAGCACACACCAAGTGGGCCCGAAAGTGGATTTTTATGTCATTTACTCATCTTTGTAAACCTTAAGCTACTAGTTCTCTATAAATAGGACCTTTTGCTATTGTATTTTCATCTTGGTTATTCTGGTTCCCTCTCTGGGGCCGAAGCCAATGATCACCATTATCACTTATGTATTTTCAACGGTGGAGTTTTTACACACCATAGATTAAGGTGTGGAGCTCTGCTGTACCTCGAGTATTAATGTAATTACTATTGTTCTTCTATTCAATTCAGCTTATTCCTGTTCTAAGATATTCATTCGCACCCAGGAACTTGATGAATGTGATGATTATGTGATGCATCTCACTATGAACACGTGCCTGACAACCACCTCTGTTCTACAAGCAAACAAGGCTTGAATGTGTATCTCTTGGATCCCTTAATCGGAATCTTCGTGGTATAAGCTAGAATTGATGGCGGCATTCAAGATAATCCGGAAGGTCTAAACCTTGTCTGTGGTATTCTGAGTAGGATTCAAGGATTGAATGACTGTGACGAGCTTCAAACTCGCGATTGTGGGGCGTTAGTGACAGACGCAAAAGAATCACTGGATTCTATTCCGACATGATCGAGAACCGACAGCTAAATAGCCGTGCTGTAATAGAGCGCGTTGAACATTTTCACTAAGATGACGAGACTGTAGCCATTGACAACGGTGATGCCCAACTGATGAGCGGATAATTTGTATACTTTTTGGCATTGTTTTTAGTATGTTTTTGATATGATATAGTTAGTTTTTGGTATATTTTTATTAGTTTTTAATTAAAATTCACTTTTCTGGACTTTACTATGAGTTTGTGTGTTTTTCTGTGATTTCAGGTATTTTCTGGCTGAAATTGAGGGACCTGAGCAAAAATCTGATTCTGAGACTCAAAAGGACTGCAGATGCTGTTGGATTCTGACCTCCCTGCACTCGAAGCGGATTTTCTGGAGCTATAGAAGCCCAATTGGCGCGCTCTCAACGGCGTTGGAAAGTAGACATCTTGGGCTTTCCAGCAATATATAATAGTCCATACTTTGCCCAAGATTTGATGGCCCAAACCGGCGTTCAAAGTCACCTCAAGAAATCCCAGCGTTAAACGCTGGAACTGGCACCCAAATGGGAGTTAAACGCCCAAACTGGCACCAAAGCTGGCGTTTAACTCCAAGAAGAGTCTCTACACGAAATTTCTTCATTGCTCAGCCCAAGCACACACCAAGTGGGCCCGGAAGTGGATTTTTATGTCATTTACTCACTTATGTACTAGTTTTCTATAAGTAGGACCTTTTACTATTGTAAAGAGGAGAAGACTTTGGTAGCTATCTTTGTTTTATGCTATCTTAGACCTTTGGGAGGCTGGCCATTCGGCCATGCCTAGACCCTGTTCTTATGTATTTTCAACGGTGGAGTTTCTACACACCATAGATTAAGGTGTGGAGCTCTGCTGTACCTCGAGTATTAATGCAATTACTATTGTTCTTCCATTCAAATTCCACTTGTTCTTTATCCAAGATATCACTTGTTCTTCAACATGATGAAGGTGATGATTGACGCCCATCACCATTCTCACTCATGAACAAGGTGACTGACAACCATTCTTGTTCTACACGCATCCGAGGCTTAGTGAATATCTCTTGGATTTCTGATTGCATGATGCATGGTTGATCGCCTGACAACCGAGTGCTCGCCTGACAAACGAGCCAGCCATTCCGTGAGATCAGAGTCTTCGTGGTATAGGCAAGAACTGATGGCAGCATTCAAGAGAATCCGGAAGGTCTAACCTTGTCTGTGGTATTCTGAGTAGGATTCAATGATTGAATGACTGTGACGTGCTTCAAACCTGTAACCTACTGGGCGTTAGTGACAGACGCAAAAGAGTTATTCTATTCCGGTAGGGGAGGGAACCAAACCGGTGATTGGCAGCACTGTGACAGAGTGTGTGCATTAGCTTTCACTGCGCGGATGGGAGGTAGCTGCTGACAACAGTGAGACCCTATACGAGCTTGCCATGGAAAGGAGTAAGAAAGGATTGGATGAAGGCTGTAGGAAAGCAGAAAGACGGAAGGGAAGGCATCTTCATACACTTGTCTGAAGCTCATACACCAATGATATACATAAGTATCACTATCTTTATCTTCTATGTTATTTTCGTTCATCACCATATATATCTGAGTTTGCCTGACTAAGATTTACAAGATGACCATAGCTTGCTTCATTACTAACAATCTCCGTGGGATCGACCCTTACTCACGTAAGGTTTATTACTTGGACGACCCAGTGCACTTGCTGGTTAGTTGTGCGAAGTTGTGTAATGCCATGGTATTGAGCGCACCAAGTTTTTGGAGCCATTACCAGGGATTATGAGAGTTGTGAAAAAGTATAGTTCACAATTTCGCGCACCAAGTTTTTGGCGCCGTTGCCGGGGATTGTTCTAGTTTTGAGCAAGCCTTTGGTAACATCAGAGCCAAGATCCGGCAACAACATCAAATTTTTGGTGTTATTGCCCGGGATTATTTAGGCTGGACAACTGACGGTTCATCTTGTTGCTTAGATTAGGTATTTTTTTTTCGAAATTCTTGATGGTGAATTCTAGAGTTTCATGATGATTTGTTGAAATCTGGCTGGCTGAGAAGCCATGTCTAATCTGATTGGACCGAGGTTTCAACTTATCACCACAAGAGCTTGTTGATTTCGTATCAATCTTGCTTTTGGAGCAGTGATTTGCTAAGGCTTGGCTGACCTTTGGTCATGTCTAGTGTTTTGGACCGAAGCTTTCCTTGAAAGCTTGGCTGGCTGTGAAGCCATGTCTAATTCCTGGACCGGAGTCTTAGACTAGCATTGCACTGATTTCTGGAATTCTCATTAAGAATTTTGATACCTTTTTCCACTTAATTTTCGAAAAAAAATACAAAAAAAAATTTGCAAAATCATAAAAATCCAAAAATATTTCTTGTTTGAGTCTAGAGTCTCATCTTAAGTTTGGTGTCAAATGCATGTTTTTGTTATATTTTTCGAATCCATGCATATATTTTGTGTTCTAATCTTTGAATTCTATTGACTTGAAGTATTTTGTGTGTCTCATATGCATTCTCATATTGTTAGTGTCAGCAGTACACAAACTGCTAAGTTTGGTGTCTTGCATGCATTGTTATTTGATTCTTGTTGCATTTTGATTATTAAAAATCCAAAAATATTTTTAATTTGTGTCTTTTCAAGTCAATGATACAAAGAATTGAAGATTTAGAACATACTGCAGAGGAATTATACAGAAAAAGCTGAGCATTCAAAAATGCCCAGTGAAGAAGGCAGACTGGCGTTTAAACGCCAGCCAGGGCACCTGGTTGGGCGTTTAACGCCCAAAAAGGTAGCATTTTGGGCGTTAAACGCCAGAATGTATACCATTCTGGGCGTTTAACGCCAGGATGGTGCCAGGGGGAAGATTTTGTTTTCAAAATCAATTTTTTTCAAGTTTTCAAAGTTTTTCAAAACCAAATCTTTTTCAAATCATATCTTTTCAATCAAAATGTTTTCAAAATCAATTTCTTTCCTTTTTCAAAGATACTTACTAACAATTAATGATTTGATTGAACATTTTTTGCCTTTTCTATTAAGGAAGGTTTTATGTTTGAATCATATCTTTTCTTGTTAGGCAAGTCATTAGTTTTTAAAATCAAATCTTTTCAAATTATTTTCAATTCATATCCTTTCAAATTGTTTTCAAATCATATCTTTTAAAATTGTTTTTAAACCATATCTTTTAAAATTGTTTTCAAATCATATCTTTTCAATCATATCTCTTTAAAACCATAACTTTTCAATCAATTTTTTTCAATCACATCTTTTTCAAAATAGTTTTCAATCAAATCTTTTTAATTTCTAATTTCAAATTCTTTTTCAAAAATCACTTGATTTCTTTCTCACTTTGAATTCTCGAAAATTATCAATCAAATTTTCAAAATGTTTTCAAAATCTTTTGATTGAATTTTCGAAAATTCTCTTCCCTCCTTCCCACATCCTTCTATTTATGGAGTACTACTCCTTCTAAATGCACAATTCGAACCTTATCTAATTAAAGTTCGAATTCTCCTTCTCCTTCTTCTTTCTATTTCTCTTTTCCTCTGACATTTCAAGGAATCTCTATACTGTGACATAGAGGATTCCACATTCTCTTTTTCTCTTCTCTTTCTTATGAGCAGAAGCAGAGACAAAGGCATTCTTGTTGAAACTGACCCTGAACCTGAGAGAACCTTGAAGCGAAAGCTAAGAGAGGCCAAAGCACAACTCTCTTTAGAGGACTTGACCGAATTCTTCAAGGAAGAAGACATGGCAGCCGAAAACAACAACAATGCCAACAATGCAAGGAAGGTGCTGGGTGACTTTACTGCACCTACTCCTGATTTCTATGGGAGAAGCATCTCTATCCCTGCCATTGGAGCAAACAACTTTGAGCTAAAGCCTCAATTAGTTTCTCTAATGCAACAGAATTGCAAGTTCCATGGACTTCCAATGGAAGATCCTCATTAGTTTTTAGCTGAATTCTTGCAAATCTGTGACACAGTCAAGACTAATGGGGTTAACCCTGAAGTCTATAGACTGATGCTATTCCCTTTTGCTGTAAGAGACAGAGCTAGAATATGGTTGGATTCTCAACCAAAGGAAAGCCTGGACTCTTGGGAAAAGCTAGTCAACGCCTTCTTGGCAAAGTTTTTTCCACCACAAAGATGGAGTAAGCTTAGAGTGGAAGTCCAAACCTTCAGACAGAAGGATGGAGAATCCCTCTATGAAGCTTGGGAAAGATACAAACAATTAATCAGAAGATGTCCTTCAGACATGCTTTCTGAATGGAGCATCATAGGTATTTTCTATGATGGTCTCTCTGAACTATCCAAGATGTCCTTGGATAGCTCTGCAGGAGGATCTCTTCATCTGAAGAAGACGCCTGCAGAAGCTCAGGAACTAATTGAAATGGTTGCAAATAACCAATTCATGTACACTTCTGAAAGGAATCCTGTGAACAATGGGACTAGTCAGAAGAAAGGAGTTCTTGAGATTGACACTCTGAATGCCATATTGGCTCAGAACAAGATATTGACTCAACAAGTCAATTTGATTTCTCAAGGTCTGTCTGGAATGCAAAATGCACCAAACAGTACTAAGGAAGCTTCATCTGAGGAAGAAGCTTATGATCCTGAGAACCCTTCAATGGAAGAGGTGAATTACCTAGGAGAACCCTATGGAAACACCTACAATTCTTCATGGAGAAATCACCCAAATTTCTCATGGAAGAATCAAGAGAGACCTCAACAAGGTTTCAACAACAATAATGGTGGAAGAAACAGGCCTGGTAACAACAAGCCTTTTCCATCATCTTCTCAGCAACAGACAGAGAGTTCTAAGCAGAGTACTTCTGACTTAGCAACAATGGTCTCTGATCTAATAAAGACCACTCAAAGTTTCATGAATGAAACAAGGTCCTCCATCAGAAATTTGGAAGGACAAGTGGGTCAGCTGAGCAAGAAAGTTACTGAACTCCCTCCTAGCACTCTCCCAAGTAATACAGAAGAAAATCCAAAGGGAGAGTGCAAGGCCATTAACATGGCCGAATTCTGGGAGGAAAGAAAGGAGGTGGACGCCACTGAGGAAGACCTCAGTGGGCGTGTACCAACCTCCTCTGAGTTCCTCAATGAGGAACAATGGGAATCTGAGGCTCAAATGAGACCATAGAGATTCCATTGGACTTACTTCTGCCATTCATGAGCTCTGATGAGTATTCCTCCTCTGAAGAGGATGAGTATGTCACTGAAGAGCAAGTTGCTAAATACCTTGGAGCAATCATGAAGCTAAATGACAAGTTATTTGGAAATGAGACTTGGGAAGATGAACCTCCCTTGCTCACCAAAGAACTGGATGACTTGTCTAGGCATAAACTGCCTCAAAAGAGGCAGGATCCTGGGAAGTTTTCTATACCTTGTACCATAGGTACCATGACCTTCAAGAAGGCCTTGTGTGACCTAGGGTCAAGTGTCAACCTCATGCCCCTCTCTGTAATGGAGAAATTAGGGATCCTTGAGGTGCAAGCTGCAAGAATCTCATTGGAGATGGCAGACAATTCAAGAAAACAAGCTCATGGACTTGTAGAGAATGTTTTGGTGAAGATTGAAGACCATTACATCCCTACTGACTTCATAGTCCTAGAGACTGGGAAGTGCATGGATGAATCTATCATCCTTGGCAGACCCTTCCTAGCCACAGCAAAGGCTGTGATTGATGTTGATAGAGGAGAGTTGGTCATTCAAGTGAATGAAGAATCCTTGGTGTTTAAGGCCCAAGGATATCCCTCTGTCATCATGGAGAGGAAGCATGAAGAGCTTCTCTCAAAACAGAGCCAAGCAAAGCCCCCACAGTCAAACTCTAAGTTTGGTGTTGGGAGGCCACAACCAAACTCTAAGTTTGGTGTTGAAACCCCACATTCAAACTCTAAGTTTGGTGTTGGGAGGTTTCAACAAGGTTCTGAGTGTTTCTGAGGCTCCATGGGAGTCCTCTGTCAAGCTAATGACATTAAAGAAGCGCTTGTTGGGAGGCAACCCAATGTTTTATAATTAATTATTTTCTTTTGTTATTTTATCTTTTTTGTAGGTTGATGATCATAAGAAGTCACAAAAATAATGAAAAAAGCAAAAACAGAATGAAAAACAGGAAGAAAAACAGCACACCCTGGAGGAAGAAGCTGCTGGCGTTCAAACGCCAGTAAGCCTTGCTGTTGGGCGTTTAACGCCCAGTCTGGCACTATTCTGGGCGTTTAACGCCAGAAAGGGGCACCAGACTGGCGTTAAACGCCAGTAAAGGGCAAGAACCTGGCGTTAAACGCCAGGAATGGGCACCAGCCCGGCGTTTAACGCCAGAAATGGCTCAAAACGTGATTTTGAGCAACTTTTGGTGCAGGGATGACTTTTCCTTGACACTACAGGATCTGTGGACCCCACAGGACCCTACCATCACTCTCTCTCTTCTTCCCCATTCACCAATCACCTCAATACCTCTTCCCCAAAAACCCCTCACCCATCAAATCCCATCTTTCTCTTCACCACTCACATCCATCCTTCATAAAACCCCACCAACCTCACCCTTCAAATTCAAACCACTTTCCCTCCCAAACCCACCCTAATGGCCGAACCTTTACCCCCCTCTTTCCTATAAATACCCTTCTTCAACCCTTCATTTTCACACAACCTAAACACCCTTTCTTCCCTTCTTGGCCGAACACACTACCACCTCCCCTCTTCCTCATTTCTTCTTCTTCTACTCCCTTCTTTCTTCTTTTGCTCGAGGACGAGCAAACATTTTAAGTTTGGTGTGGTAAAAGCGTTGCTTTTTCGTTTTTCCATAACCATTTATGGCATCCAAGGCCGGAGAAACCTCTAGAAAGAGGAAAGGGAAGGCAAAAGCTTCCACCTCCGAGTCATGGGAGATGGATAGATTCCTCTCAAGGGTGCATCAAGACCACTTCTATGAAGTTGTGGCCTTGAAGAAGGTAATCCCCGAAGTCCCCTTTTCACTCAAAAAGGGTGAATATCCGGAGATCCGCCATGAGATCCGAAGAAGAGGTTGGGAAGTTCTTACCAACCCCATTCAACAAGTCGGAATCTTGATGGTTCAAGAGTTCTATGCCAATGCATGGATCACAAAGAACCATGACCAAAGTGTGAACCCGAATCCAAAGAATTATCTCACTATGGTTCGGGGGAAATACTTGGATTTTAGTCCGGAGAGTGTGAGGGTGGCGTTCAACTTGCCTATGATGCAAGGAGATGAGCATCCTTACACTAGAAGGGTCAACTTTGATCAAAGGTTGGACCAAGTCCTCACAACCATATGTGAAGAGGGCGCACAATAGAAGCAAGATTCAAGAGGAAAGCCGGTCCAATTGAGAAGGCATGACCTCAAGCCCGTGGCTAGAGGATGGTTAGAGTTCATACAACGCTCAATCATCCCCACTAGCAACCGGTCCGAAGTTACCATAGACCGGGCCATCATGATCCATAGCATCATGATTGGAGAAGAAATAGAGGTTCATGAGGTTATAGCCCAAGAACTCTATAAGGTGGCGGACAAGACCTCCACCTTGGCAAGGTTAGCCTTTCCTCATCTCATTTGTCACCTCTGTTATTCAGTTGGAGTTGACATAGATGGAGACATTCCCATTGATGAGGACAAGCCCATCACCAAAAAAAGGATGGAGTACACAAGAGACCTCACTCATCATGAGATCCCTGAGATTCCTCAAGGGATGAATTTTCCTCCACAAAACTATTGGGAGCAACTAAACACCTCCCTAGGAGAGTTGAGTTCCAACATGGGACAACTGAGGGTGGAGCATCAAGAACACTCCATCATCCTTCATGAAATTAGAGAAGATCAAAGAATCATGAGGGAGGAGCAACAAAGACAAGGAAGAGACATTGAGGAGCTCAAGCACTCCATAGGATCTTCAAGAGCAAGAAAGAGCCGCCATCACTAAGGTGGACTCGTTCCTTGATTTCCTTGTTCTCTATTCTTCTGTTTTTCGAATTTTTTGTTTGCTTATGTTACCCATGTTTGTGTCTTGTGATCATTAGTGTCTTAGTATCTATGCCTTAAAGTTATGAATGTCCTATGAATCCATCACCTTTCTTTAATAAAAATGTGCTTAATTGAAAAGGAAAGAATTGCATGAAGTCTGGATTTTATAGCAGTTTAATTATCTTGATGTGGTGGCAACACTTTTGTTCTCTGAATGTATGCTTGAACAGTGCATATGTCTTTTGAATTTGTGGTTCATGAATGTTGGCTCTTGAAAGAATGATGAAAAAGGAGACATGTTACTGAGGATCTGAAAAATCAATAAAATGATTCTTGAAGCAAGAAAAAGCATTTCAAAAAAAAAAAAGCCGGAAAAAAAAAACGAAAAAGAAAGAAAAAAAAAGAAAGAATAAGAGTTGTGATCCAAGGCAAATAAGAGTGTGCTTAAGAACCCTGGACACCTCTAATTGGGGACTTTAGCAAAGCTGAGTCACAATCTGAAAAGGTTCACCCAATTATGTGTCTGTGGCATGTATGTATCCGGTGGTAATACTGGAAGACAGAGTGCTTTGGGCCACAGCCAAGACTCAATAAATAGCTATGTTCAAGAATCATCATACTTTACTAAGAGAATCATTAACACTATCCGGATTCTAAGTTCCTAAAGAAGCCAACCATTCTGGATTACAAGGGATAGAGTGAGATGCCAAAACTATTCAGAGACAAAGAGCTAAAAGCCCCGCTCATCTAATTAACACTGATCTTCATAGATGTTTTTGGAGTTCATTGCATATTCTCTTCTTTTTTATCTTATTTGATTTTCAGTTGCTTGAGGACAAGCAACAATTTAAGTTTGGTGTTGTGATGAGCGGATAATTTGTATACTTTTTGGCATTGTTTTTAGTATGTTTTTGATATGATATAGTTAGTTTTTGGTATATTTTTATTAGTTTTTAATTAAAATTCACTTTTCTGGACTTTACTATGAGTTTGTGTGTTTTTCTGTGATTTCAGGTATTTTCTGGCTGAAATTGAGGGACCTGAGCAAAAATCTGATTCTGAGACTCAAAAGGACTGCAGATGCTGTTGGATTCTGATCTCCCTGCACTCGAAGCGGATTTTCTGGAGCTACAGAAGCCCAATTGGCGCGCTCTCAACGGCGTTGGAAAGTAGACATCCTGGGCTTTCCAGCAATATATAATAGTCCATACTTTGCCCAAGATTTGATGGCCCAAACCGGCGTTCAAAGTCACCTCAAGAAATCCCAGCGTTAAACGCTGGAACTGGCACCCAAATGGGAGTTAAACGCCCAAACTGGCACCAAAGCTGGCGTTTAACTCCAAGAAGAGTCTCTACACGAAATTTCTTCATTGCTCAGCCCAAGCACACACCAAGTGGGCCCGGAAGTGGATTTTTATGTCATTTACTCACTTATGTACTAGTTTTCTATAAGTAGGACCTTTTACTATTGTAAAGAGGAGAAGACTTTGGTAGCTATCTTTGTTTTATGCTATCTTAGACCTTTGGGAGGCTGGCCATTCGGCCATGCCTAGACCCTGTTCTTATGTATTTTCAACGGTGGAGTTTCTACACACCATAGATTAAGGTGTGGAGCTCTGCTGTACCTCGAGTATTAATGCAATTACTATTGTTCTTCCATTCAAATTCCACTTGTTCTTTATCCAAGATATCACTTGTTCTTCAACATGATGAAGGTGATGATTGACGCCCATCACCATTCTCACTCATGAACAAGGTGACTGACAACCATTCTTGTTCTACACGCATCCGAGGCTTAGTGAATATCTCTTGGATTTCTGATTGCATGATGCATGGTTGATCGCCTGACAACCGAGTGCTCGCCTGACAAACGAGCCAGCCATTCCGTGAGATCAGAGTCTTCGTGGTATAGGCAAGAACTGATGGCAGCATTCAAGAGAATCCGGAAGGTCTAACCTTGTCTGTGGTATTCTGAGTAGGATTCAATGATTGAATGACTGTGACGTGCTTCAAACCTGTAACCTACTGGGCGTTAGTGACAGACGCAAAAGAGTTATTCTATTCCGGTAGGGGAGGGAACCAAACCGGTGATTGGCAGCACTGTGACAGAGTGTGTGCATTAGCTTTCACTGCGCGGATGGGAGGTAGCTGCTGACAACAGTGAGACCCTATACGAGCTTGCCATGGAAAGGAGTAAGAAAGGATTGGATGAAGGCTGTAGGAAAGCAGAGAGACGGAAGGGAAGGCATCTTCATACACTTGTCTGAAGCTCATACACCAATGATATACATAAGTATCACTATCTTTATCTTCTATGTTATTTTCGTTCATCACCATATATATCTGAGTTTGCCTGACTAAGATTTACAAGATGACCATAGCTTGCTTCATTACTAACAATCTCCGTGGGATCGACCCTTACTCACGTAAGGTTTATTACTTGGACGACCCAGTGCACTTGCTGGTTAGTTGTGCGAAGTTGTGTAATGCCATGGTATTGAGCGCACCAAGTTTTTGGAGCCATTACCAGGGATTATGAGAGTTGTGAAAAAGTATAGTTCACAATTTCGCGCACCACCAACATACAGCTTGCCTTGGAAAGGAGTAAGAAGGATTGGATGAAGACAGTAGGAAAGCAGAGAGACGGAAGGGACAAAGCATCTCCATACGCTTATCTGAAATTCTCACCAATGAATTACATAAGTATCTCTATCTTTATTTTATGCTTTATTCATCTTTTAGTCATTAATCCTCCATAACCATTTGAATCCACCTGACTGAGATTTACAAGATGACCATAGCTTGCTTCATACCAACAATCTCCGTGGGATCGACCCTTACTCGCGTAAGGTTTATTACTTGGACGACCCAGTACACTTGCTGGTTAGTTGTGCGAAGTTGTGATAAAGAGTTGAGATTGCAATTGAGCGTACCATGTTGATGGCGCCATTGATGATCACAATTTCGTGCACCAAGTTTTTGGCGCCATTGCCGGGGATTGTTTGAGTTTGGACAACTGACGGTTCATCTTGTTGCTTAGATTAGGTATTTCTCTTCAGAATTTTTAAGAATGAATTCTAGAGTTTCAAGTTGATGTTTTTATCATCACCAAAGCTGATTGATTCTCATCAATTTAGCTCTTGAATGTAATGTCCTGCTGAAGTTTGGCTAGCCATGTCTAATTTCTTTAGACTAAAGCTTTAGACTAACATTACATGATTCCTGGAATTCTTATTAAAAATTTTGAATCTCTTTATTTTACTTCTCTATATAATTTTCGAAAAAGCACAAAAAAAATTACAAAATCATAAAAACCAAAAATATTTTTTATGTTTCTTGTTTGAGTCTAGTGTCTAATTTTAAGTTTGGTGTCAATTACATTCATCTAATTTTAAAAAAAAATTGCATGCATTGTGTTCTTCATTGATCTTCAAGTTGTTCTTGATGATTTCCTTGTTCTGATCTTTAAATTCTCTTGTCTTGAGTGTTTTGTTGTTCTCATATGCATTCTCAATTTGTTAGTGTCAGTAGTATACAAACTTCTAAGTTTGGTGTCTTGCATGCATTGTTTATTTGATCTTAGTTTCATTTTGATTATTCTTCATTATTAAAAATTCAAAAAAATTTTAATTTGTGTCTTTTCAAGTCAATAATACAGAGAATTGAAGATTCATAACATTTAGCAGAGGAATTACACAGAAAAAGCTGGGCGTTCAAAACGCCCAGTGAGGAAGGAAAACTGGCGTTTAAACGCCAGCCAGGATACCTGGCTGGGCGTTTAACGCCCGCCAGGATACCTGGCTGGGCGTTTAACACCCAAAAGGGTAGCATTTTGGGCGTTAAACGCCAGAATGTATACCATTCTGGGCGTTTAACGCCAGAATGGCACAAGAGGGAAGATTTTGTTTTTAATTCAAATTTTTTTTCAAGTTTTCATAATTTTTCAAAATCAAATCTTTTTCAAATCATATCTTTTCAATCATATCTTTTCAAAATCAATTTCTTTCCATTTTCAAAAATACTTGGTAACAATTAATGATTTGATTCAACATTTCAAGTATGTTGCCTTTTCTGTTGAGAAAGGTTTAATGTTTGAATCATATCTTTTCTTGTTAGCCAAGTCATTAATTTTAAAAATCAAATCTTTTTAAATTATTTTTTTCAATCATATCTTTTCAATCATATCTCTTTAAAACCATAACTTTTCAATCATATCTTTTTTAATCACATCTTTTTCAAAATAGTCTTCAATCATATCTTTTTGATTTCTAATTTCAAAATCTTTTTCAAAAATTACTTAATTTCTTTCCCACTCTTAGTTTTCGAAAATCATCAATCAATTTTCAAAATTCTTTTAAAATCTTTTAATTTATTTTCAAAAATTCTTCCCCTCTTCTCACATCCTTCTATTTATGGACTAACACTCCTCCATTATCAATAATTCGAATTCTATCTTTCTAGATAAGTTCAAATTCTTTTACCCACTCCTTCTATTCTTCTTTTCCTCTGACACCTCAAGGAATCTCTATACTGTGACATAGAGGATTCCATATTTTCTTGTTCTCTTCTCTTTCATATGAGCAGGAGCAAAGACAAAAGCATTCTTGTTGAGGCTGACCCTGAACCTGAAAGGACTTTGAAGCGAAAGCTAAGAGAAGCCAAAGCACTACTCTCAGTAGAGGACCTAACAGAGATCTTCAAACAAGAAGAAGACATGGCAGCCGAAAACAACAACAATGCCAACAATGCAAGGAAGGTGCTGGGTGACTTTACTGCACCTACTCTCGACTTCTATGGGAGAAGCATCGCTATCCCTTCCATTGGAGCAAACAACTTTGAGCTTAAGCCTCAATTAGTTTCTCTAATGCAACAGAATTGCAAGTTCCATGGACTTCCCTTGGAAAATCCTCATTAGTTTTTAGCTGAATTCTTGCAAATCTGTGACACTGTCAAGACCAATGGGGTTGACCATGAGGTCTACAGACTTATGCTATTCCCTTTTGCTGTAAGAGACAGAGCTAGGATATGGTTGGACTCACAACCTAAGGAAAGCCTGAACTCTTGGGAAAAGCTAGTCAATGCCTTCTTGGCAAAGTTCTTTCCACTTCAAAAATTGAGTAAGCTTAGAGTGGAAGTCCAAACCTTCATACAGAAGGAAGGTGAATCCCTCTATGAAGCTTGGGAAAGATACAAACAATTGATCAGAAAGTGTCCCTCTGACATGCTTTCTGAATGGAGCATCATAGGTATCTTCTATGATGGTCTGTCTGAACTGTCCAAGATGTCATTGGATAGCTCTGCTGGAGGATCTCTTCATCTGAAGAAGACACCTGCAGAAGCTCAAGAACTCATTGAAATGGTTGCAAATAACCAATTCATGTACACTTCTGAAAGGAATCCTGTCAACAATGGGACGAATCAGAAGAAAGGAGTTCTTGAGATTGATACTCTGAATGCCATATTGGCTCAGAATAAAATATTGACTCAGCAAGTCAATATGATTTCTCAAAGTCTGTCTGGAATGCAAGCTGCACCAGGCAGTACTAAGGACGCTTCATCTGAAGAAGAAACTTATGATCCTGAGAACCCTTCAACGGAAGAGGTGAATTACATGAGAGAACCCTATGGAAACACCTATAATCCTTCATGAAGAAATCATCCAAATCTCTCATGGAAGGATCAACAGAGACCTCAACAAGGTTTCAACAACAATAATGGTGGAAGAAACAGGTTTGGCAATGGCAAGCCTTTTCCATCATCTTCTCAGCAACAGACAGAGAATTCTAAGCAGAGCCACTCTGACTTAGCAACCATGGTCTCTGATCTAATCAAAACCACTCAAAGTTTCATGACTGAAACAAGGTCCTCCATTAGAAACTTGGAGGCACAAGTAGGTCAGCTGAGTAAGAAAGTTACTGAACTCCCTCCTAGTACTCTTCCAAGCAATACAGAAGAGAATCCAAAAGGATAGTGTAAGGCCATCAACATGGCCGAATTTGGAGAGGAGGAAGAGGCAGTGATAGCCACTGAGGAAGACCTCAATTGACGTCCACTGGCCTCCAATGAGTTCCCTAATGAGGAACCATGTGAATCTGAGGCTCACACTGAGACCATAGAGATTCCATTGGATTTACTTCTGCCATTTATGAGCTCTGATGAGTATTCTTCCTCTGAAGAGGACGAAGATGTCACTGAAGAGCAAGTTGCTAAGTAACTTGGAGCAATCATGAAGCTAAATGACAAGTTATTTGGTAATGAGACTTGGGAGGATGAACCCCCTTTGCTCACCAAAGAACTAGATGACTTGACTAGGCAGAGATTATCTCAAAAGAGACAGGACCCTGGGAAGTTCTCAATACCTTGTACCATAGGCACCATGACCTTTGAGAAGGCTCTGTGTGACCTAGGGTCAAGCATAAACCTCATGCCTCTCTCTGTAATGGAGAAGCTAGGGATCTTTGAGGTACAAGCTGCAAGAATCTCACTAGAGATGGCAGACAATTCAAGAAAACAAGCTTATGGACTTGTAGAGGATGTTTTGGTAAAGATTGAAGACCATTACATCCCTGCTAATTTCATAGTCCTAGAGACTGGGAAGTGCATGGATGAATCCATCATCCTTGGCAGACCCTTCCTAGCCACAGCAAAGGCTGTGATTGATGTTGACAGAGGAGAATTGATCATTCAAGTGAATGAAGAATCCCTTGTGTTTAAGGCTCAAGGATATCCTTCTGTAACCATGGAGAGGAAGCATGAAGAGCTTCTCTCAAAACAGAGTCAAACAGAGCCCCCACAGTCAAACTCTAAGTTTGGTGTTGGGAGGCCACAACCAAATTCTAAGTTTGGTGTTGAAACCCCACATTCAAACTCTAAGTTTGGTGTTGGGAGGTTCCAACATTGCTCTGAGTATCTGTGAGGCTCCATGAGAGCCCACTGTCAAGCTACTGACATTAAAGAAGCGCTTATTGGGAGGCAACCCAATGTTATATTTATCTATTTTCCATTGTTATTTTATGTTTTCTGTAGGTTGATGATCATGGGAAGTCACAAAATCAATTGAAAAAGCAAAAACAGCATGAAAAACAGAAAGAAAAATAGCACACCCTGGAGTAAAATCTGCTGGCGTTTAAATGCCACTGAAGATAGCAGAATGGGCATTTAACACCCAGTCTGGCACCATTCTGGGCATTTAACGCCAGAAAGGGGCACCAGACTGGCGTTTAACGCCAGGAAAAGGCAAGAAGCTGGCGTTAAACGCCAGAAATGGGCACCAGCCCGGCGTTTAACGCCAGGATTGGCAGAAGGAGCATTTTTGCTCGCCACTTGGTGCAGGGATGAATTATCCTTGACACCTCAGGATCTGTGGACCCCACAAGATCCCCACCTACCCCACCACTCTCTCTCTTCTTCACCCATTCACCAATCACCTCAACACTTCTTCCCCAAAAACTCCTCACCTATCAAATCCCACCATTCTCTTCACCACTCACATCCATCCTTCATAAAACCCTACCTACCTCACCATTCAAATTCAAACCACTTTCCCTCCCAAACTCACCCATACATGACCGAACCCTACCCCTCTCTCCACCCCTATATAAACTCATCTTCACTCCTTCATTTTTACACAACCTAAACACTACTTCTCCCCCTTGGCCGAAACACAAAGCCCCCCTCCATCTCCTCTATTTCTTCTTCTTCTACTCTCTTCTTTCGTCTTTTGCTCGAGGACGAGCAAACCTTCTAAGTTTGGTGTGGTAAAAGCATTGCTTTTTGTTTTTCCATAACCATTTATGGCATCTAAGGCCAGAGAAACCTCTAGAAAGAGGAAATGGAAGGCAAAAGCTTCCACCTCCGAGTCATGGGAGATGGAGAGATTCATCTCAAGGGTGCATCAAGACCACTTCTATGAAGTTGTAGCCAAGAAGAAGGTGATCCCCGAGGTCCCTTTCAAACTCAAAAAGGGTCAACTTTGATCAAAGGTTGGACCAAGTCCTCATAGATACCACTAAGAAGAGGATGGAGCAAACAAGAGATCCCACTCATGGACATGAGGAGATTCCTCATCATGAAATCCCTGAGATGCCTCAAGGGATGCACTTTCCTCCACAAAACTATTGGGAGTAAATCAACACCTCCCTAGGAGAATTGAGTTCCAACATGGGACAACTAAGGGTGGAGCATCAAGAACATTCCATTCTCTTCCATGAGATTAGAAAAGATCAAAGAATCATGAGAGAGGAGCAACAAAGACAAGGAAGAGACATTGAGGAGCTCAAGCACTCCCTAAGATCTTCAAGAGAAAGAACAAGCCGCCATCACTAAGGTGGACCCGTTCTTTAATCTCCTTGTTCTTTATTCTTCTGTTTTTCGAATTTTTATGCTTATGTTTATCTATGTTTGTGTCTTATGATCATTAGTGTCTTAGTATCTATGCCTTAAAGTTATGAATGTCTTATGAATCCATCACCTTTCTTAAATGAAAAATGTTTTAATTACAAAAGAACAAGAAGTACATGATTTCGAATTCATCCTTGAAACTGGTTTAGTTATTTGATGTGGTGACAATACTTTTTGTTGTCTGAATGTATGCTTGAACAGTGCATATGTCTTTTGAATTTGTTGTTCATGAATGTTAAAATTGTTGGCTCTTGAAAGAATGATGAAAAAGGAGACATGTTACTGAGGATCTGAAAAATCATAAAAATGATTCTTGAAGCAAGAAAAAGCAGTGAATTCAAAAAAAAAAAGAAGCAAGCAGAAAAAGCCAATAGCCCTTTAAACCAAAAGGCAAGGGTAATAAAAAAGATCCAAGACTTTGAGCATCAGTGGATAGGAGGGCCCACAGGAATAATATCCTGGCCTAAGCGGCTAAACCAAGCTGTCCCTAACCATGTGCTTGTGGCGTGAAGGTGTCAAGTGAAAACTTGAGACTGAGCGGTTAAAGTCGTGATCCAAAGCAAAAAGAGTGTGCTTAAGAACCCTGGACACCTCTAATTGGGGACTCTAGCAAGGCTGAGTCACAATCTGAAAAGGTTCATCCAGTTATGTGTCTGTGGCATGTATGTATCCGGTGGTAATACTAGAAAACAGAGTGCTTTGGGCTACGGCCAAGACTCATAAGGTAGCTGTGTTCAAGAATCAACATACTTAACTAGGAGAATCAATAACACTATCTGAATTCTAAGTTCCTATAGATGCCAATCATTCTGAACTTCAAAGGATAAAGTGAGATGCCAAAACTGTTCGGAGGCAAAAAGCTACTAGTCCCGCTCATCTAATTGGAGCTAAGTTTCATTGATAATTTGGAGTTCATAGTATATTCTCTTCTTTTTATCTTATTTGATTTTCAGTTACTTGGGGACAAGCAACAATTTAAGTTTGGTGTTGTGATGAGCGGATAATTTATACGCTTTTTGGCATTGTTTTTAGTATGTTTTTAGTATGTTTTAGTTAGTTTTTATTATATTTTTATTAGCTTTTAGTTAAAATTCACTTTTCTGGACTTTACTATGAGTTGTGTGTTTTTCTGTGATTTCAGCTATTTTCTGGCTGAAATTGAGGGACCTGAGCAAAAATCTGATTCAGAGGCTGAAAAGGATTGCAGATGCTATTGGATTCTGACCTCCCTGCACTCGAAGTGGATTTTCTGGAGCTACAAAAGCCCAATTGGTGCGCTCTCAACTGCGTTGGAAAGTAGATATCCTGGGCTTTCCAGCAATGTATAATAGTCTATATTTTACCCGAGATTTGATGGCCCAAACAGGCGTTCCATGTCAGCTCAAGAAATTCTGGCGTTTAACGCCGGAACTGGCACAAGAATGGGAGTTAAACGCCCAAACTGGCACAAAAGCTGGCGTTTAACTCCAAGAAAAGTCTCTACACATGAAAGCTTCAATGCTCAGCCCAAGCACACACCAAGTGGGCCCGAAAGTGGATTTTTATGTCATTTACTCATCTTTGTAAACCTTAAGCTACTAGTTCTCTATAAATAGGACCTTTTGCTATTGTATTTTCATCTTGGTTCTTCTGGTTCCCTGATAAACTCCATTTGTAGGGTTTATCTTGTATTGATTTTTGGGGATTTTATCACATTTTATCCACATTTATTCAATGAAATAGCATGGTTTTGTATATTCTCCTTTAATTGTGCTTAAGAGTGAAAACATGCTTTTTAGGACTTAAAATAGCTAAATCTAATTCTCCTTGATTCCATTAGATGCCTTGATATGTTTGTTAAGTGATTTAATGTTTAGGAGGCAAATATTGGATCAAGGGAATGAAGAAAGAAAGCATGAAAAGTTGGAGAACTCATGAAGAAATGAAAGAACCGGAAAGCTGTCAAGCCGACCTCTTCGCACTTAAACAACCATAACTTGAGCTACAGAGGTCCAAATGATGCGGTTCCAGTTGGGTTGAAAAGCTAACATCCGGGGCTTCGAAACAATATAAGATTTGCCATAGTTGCTATACGTATAAGGACGTGTACGCGCACTGTACGCGTACACGCCGTTGGTGCACGTGGTTCACTTCATGCAAACTCGTGGCTAGCGAATTTACAAGCCTTGTGGGCCCAGTCCAACTCATTTCTGATCCTATTTAAGCCAAGGATTGAAGAGGGATGGACATGTTAGTTACCATTAGCATAGTTTAGTAGTTAGAGTTAGTTTCTAGAGAGAGAAACTCTCACTTCTCTCTAGGATTAGGATTAGGATTAGGTTTAGTTCTTAGATCTAGATTTTAATTTATTTTCTTCTACTTCTACCTTTCAATTCTTTGTTGTTACATTCATCTTCCTCTATTCTTTTGTTGTAATTTCCTTTATGTTGTTCTTATACTTTGTTGTAGATATACTTTTGTTCCTCCTATTCTCTTTCAATTCAATTAGAGGTAATTCATAATAACTGTGTTCATTTGATTGGTTGTTGTTTAATTCCTTGCAATTGAGTAGTGTAGATTTACTTTTCTTGCAATTTTACTATGCTTTCCTTTTATGCCTTCCAAGTGTTTGATGAAATGCTTGGTTGGATTTTAGAGTAGAATTTTATACTCTTGGCTTGGAAAGGTAACTTAGGAACTCTTGAGTTACTAATGTCCAAGTAATTGATGATTGGGAGCCATTTACTCTAGTTCTCACTAATTGAATTAGTGGAGAGTTAGGACTTATGGACTAGGATTGATATAGCTCATTTGACTTTCCTTTACTACTAGTTAGAGGATGATTTAATGAGATTAATCCTTGCCAATTCTCATATTGTGGTTAGTGATTAGGATAGAGATCCTTGACCACCAACCCTTGCCAAGACCTTTTTAGCCATTAGTTTACTTTCTTGCCATTTATCTTTCATGCCTCTTATCAAAACCCCAAAAATAATTCATAACCAATAACAAGACACTTTATTATAATTCCTAGGGAGAACGACCCGAGGTTTCAGTACTTCGGTTTATAAATTTAGGGGTTTGTTTTAGTGACAAACAACTTTTTGTATGAAAAGATTATTGTTTGGTTTAGGAACTATACTTGCAACGAGAATTCATTTGTGAAATTCTAAATCATCAAAAATCCAATCATCATTCCCTCTATGGGGCCGAAGCCAATGATCACCATTATCACTTATGTATTTTCAACGGTGGAGTTTCTACACACCATAGATTAAGGTGTGGAGCTCTGTTGTACCTCGAGTATTAATGCAATTACTATTGTTCTTCTATTCAATTCAGCTTATTCTTGTTCTAAGATATTCATTCGCACCCAAGAACTTGATGAATGTGATGATTATGTGACGCTCATCATCATTCTCACTATGAACACGTGCCTGACAACCACCTCTGTTCTACAAGCAAACAAGGCTTGAATGTGTATCTCTTGGATCCCTTAATCGGAATCTTCGTGGTATAAGTTAGAATTGATGGCGGCATTCAAGAGAATCTGGAAGGTCTAAACCTTGTCTGTGGTATTCTGAGTAGGATTCAAGGATTGAATGACTGTGACGAGTTTCAAACTCGCGATTGTGGGTCGTTAGTGACAGACGCAAAAGAATCACTGGATTCTATTCTGACATGATCGAGAACCGACAGCTGAATAGCGGTGCTGTGACAGAGCGCGTTGAACATTTTCACTGAGAGGACGGGACTGTAGCCATTGACAACGGTGATGCCCAACATACAGCTTGCCATGGAAAGGAGTAAGAAGGATTGGATGAAGACAGTAGGAAAGCAGAGAGACGGAAGGGACAAAACATCTCCATACGCTTATCTGAAATTCTCACCAATGAATTACATAAGTATCTCTATCTTTATTTTATGCTTTATTCATCTTTTAGTCATTAATCCTCCATAACCATTTGAATTCGCCTGACTGAGATTTACAAGATGACCATAGCTTGCTTCATACCAACAATCTCCGTGGGATCGACCCTTACTCGCATAAGATTTATTACTTGGACGACCCAGTACACTTGCTGGTTAGTTGTGCGAAGTTGTGATAAAGAGTTGAGATTGCAATTGAGCATACCATGTTGATGGCGCCATTGATGATCACAATTTCGTGCACCAGGGATATATATGTGAAGCCCTCGATGGATCCCTGAGGTAGGGAGTTAAACCATTTGATCGCTGGTCCAACAAGTATTATTGGAAAAGCCCGACAACATACCGCATCACCCCTTCCTGATTCATTCGAGTCTCAAATGCTATTAGATGCTCTTGCGGGTCTTTTGTCCCATCATATCGCATGTCAAAGTGCCTTGGAAGGCAGACCCGGAGGATATTGTCGGCAAAAGGGGTTACTCCTATGACTATGGGCTCGTTTTCTTCCCTGTCGGAGATCGTTCGTGTCCCTTGACTTGTCGTCTTAGTCGTTCCTGGCTCGAAGAATTCGAATTACTGTTATGTTTCTGGGATGGATCAGTCTTGTCTCACCGCCTCCTGGTTTGTTGCTCCGAGGGATCTACTGGGCGTCGTTATCAGGGCCTGGCCCCGAATGTCCCTCTGAAGACGACAAAAAACAATCCTTGGTTGCTACCTCCCTCTCTAATTTCTGCAATCGGTGTCGCAACTCTTGGATTATTCGAGAGTTGTCTGACCCTGTTCCCCCGAAGAGTCGCGAGCCGGCTTCGGGGTTCAAGTGTTGGCGATTCCGTGGCTGGTGGCTGGACACCTCCGTGTGGACTACGCTTGGGATTTGAACCCGCCAACACAATATCCTCCCGGGGTTCTGGTCACCCATGGGCTCGGACGCGATAGGAGTCTTCTGGTCGCGCGGTCCCCACAGATGACACCAATATTCAGGTCTGACCTGACTCGATGGAACCCATGACCAGACAATGAGAGTTCGATTGTTGTGGCTCTCCAGGGTGTTGAATGAGAAATGGATGGGGTGGACCTGCAATGACACTTCGATGCTAAAGTCAAAAAAGTGTCTATGAGGTCGAAAGTTAGGATTATTGTGCGTACTTTGGGAGAATCGTGATTCTCCTTTTTATAAGACTCTGGTGCTCTTCAAGTCAAAAATATATAATACGTATTTACAGTACTAAATGTTAGAAATGACACAAGCAGACTTCTCGAGATGCGTCGGGTCACTGCACTGGCCCCTGATGAGTTGGATCTGAGATCCGTCCATCCTTGGAAAGTCGAAATTAAAGAAAATAAAATATATGAATAGAAAATAAAATAAAAATAAAAATAGAGATAAAATGAATAACAAAATAGATGAATAAATAAGAATTATCCATATACAATAAATAAATTGTAGTTTAAAGTAAATAGAAAAGAATTTAACGTACTTGAAAAGGAAAATAAAGCAAAGTAAATTGAAAATGACAAAGCAAAATAAATTGGAAATAAAAAGAAAAAATAAAGGAAATGAATAAAAAAGTTTATTCTAAACATTCACATGCACTTTATGATCTTTCGTTGCATCGATGATACTGAGAATTTGTAGAATTTTATGTAATGATGTAGTGTATTAAATTGAAATCCGATTCGTTTTGACTTTTGTCTTTCAGCTATTTATAGATTAAAAGGATAGATTTACAAAATATTTTTTTCTTCCCTCGATCTAACTTTCTCCTATTTCTCAAGTTACGACACTATCTTGACCATGAAAAATTTTGATCTTCAAATTTGTCATCCCATATATTCATTTACCTTAATTTTCAAGTTTCACATTCCATAAAGTGCTTTTGGATAAAACTTTCATCTCATTTCAACTTTTAGAAGTCATTGATTCGATTTCTTTTAAAGAAAATCAAACCCTGGCCTTGTGTCAATGTTCTTATGAAACAACTCATATTATGGTACTTCGACCTAACAGCCTACATGATACGGTATTTCGATATACATATTATCGACATATTCGTAAATCAAACGATATCATAGTCGAATCATATGTACCGTCGAATTTTGTGCTAACAAAAAGAAAAATATTGATAATGGTTTATTCGATGTGACTGAAACGAGATAAATACGAAAAGAGTAAAGCTAGGGAACCAAAAGCATATCAGCCAAAATCCAGCCAAATACCTTTGGATGAATTCAAAATCTCTACGAGTTAATATATATGGATGTTTCTTCTACTAAGTATCAGAATGTTTCTTTTTTATATTAAATGGATGTTCTTTTATGTATTTTTCGAATTTGTGTTTGTTGGAGGTAGATAGGTTAATGTGAGAGAAAAGAGGAAGGTTTTTATAGGTTTTAATTAGGTTTACTTAATCAATTTAAAATCGACGCCGTCAATGATATCTAGTGTAACGATGAATTGTGCCACCAAATAAAAGAGAAAGTTTGATTCGGATTTGACCAAAGGAAAAATGAATTTTGGATCGGGCCTGCTGAAAGGGTTCCGTGATCCCAGGGGTGGTTATTGGGGATTTGAAACATATTAGTCAATGAGAGATTTCATTCAAAACGGCAATTAATAACAAACATTAAAAATTAAATAAAAATTAAATTAATTAATTTAATGTTGTTTTGTTTATCTTTTGGCTGATCCCCTTTTAGTTCCACATACTTTTCCATACGAAAAATAAGAGGTAAAAGTGACATTTTTATTTTTTTTCTATATTTTTACCAAACATGTTACAATAACAAATTTATTTAGGTTTCTGTCTCTAATATTTCTCTCTCCATCTTTTCGTTTATGTATTTGTGTTCCAAGATTATTCGATGAAGGCTTTAAAGTCATGGTTTTGGTACAAGGAAATTTTTTATATAAATATATATACAAAGAAGGATATTTAAACAATTTTGTTTTATTTCTTTCATCATGCTATAAAAATTGGCATCATGTATCTATGCTAAGCATATGTAGCTCCAAAAGTGGAAACAAATCATGCATCTAGAAAGGTATCACATAAATCAATCAATTAATTAACATAAATTACTTTATTTTCTGTTCCCACTGGTCACAACTCACATACATACAACTTTGTGCCATCGCTATTCCGTGTTGAAGAGGCCTCCGAATTAGAGTCTTTAGATCAATGCTAGTAGATTCTGAAAATGACCCTTCTTCATGATCTTTAAAAATGAACTCGTCAAGTTCATACTCATAATAATAATATTATGTCTTCTACCAATTAATGTTAATTAGGATTGTTACTAATGATTTTGTCTCGGAATGCATCTTACAAAAATGCAAATTTAAACCAATTTTAGTTAATCGAATAGATAGATAAATTCGCTTTTCAGTTTAAGCGAACATTAAAAATTTAAATTTTATTATATATATAATAATTTATTGGTAAACGATAAACTGTTAAATAGATTTTAAATTTATAACAAATTAGTTTTTAATTTATCAACTTAAAAATATCTTAAAGAATCATACAAATGTGAAATCTTTTAAGTAGAAAATCTTTAAAATTTAGACCTAGCTATATGATAAAACCTAATTAATTAAAGACCTGCTTTAATTTTGATGGATTAACTATAGGGAGTACAACGTACCTAAATTTTATTTGAAAGGTACCATTTAATTACCTTCTATGTAGGATGTATGTGTTATTATGGGATTCCATGTCCACTTGCTCAAGTCACGCGCTATCGTCATGCTGTACACCACAAAACCCTATCTTTCTATGTGACTAAGTTTGATGACAAAAGCACTCATATAATTGTCAAAACCCCACCATATGTATATGTCGTTGGTTTAAAGGACCCATAGTGCCCTACACTCTTTCCAAGAATTTCCCATCAAATTTGGAGGATATACATGATATGATTTGCTCTACAGATTCTGAAATTATTATTATTATTCATTTCTTTAATTATAATATATATATCTGCATGGTATAGTATATATGTGGGTCTTTTAGTTATAAATATCAAAATTATGAATTCTAAAAATAGAAAAATTTTTATACTAACATTTGTTTGGATGGAAGATAAAAAATGGAAGGAAAAAAATAAAAGAAAAGAAAATAAAAGAGAAAAAAATAAGAAGAAAAGTTGATTTTTTTATGTTGTTTGGATGAAAAAAAAGAGAAAAAAAATTATAACTAAATAAAATTACATTAAAATCTTTTATTTTTCTTTTGTTTTTTTTAATATCATGGATAAATGAGTAATTTGACATTTATTTTGTATATTATCATCTATTTTTATCACAAGAGTGAGAAAAAAACTTGAGAGTGGGTCCCACTGCAAATCGAATTAGAATAGTCAACATTTTACTCGTAACTCTTTTTATTTTGTAATCGCTATAATTTTCAATAAATAATAGGACTTGAATGTTCATAGTTCTATTGAGCTAAAATAAAATTCTTATTAAAAGAAATGTGTGACTTAAATTGATATAAGTTTTACATTTTTATTAATTAATAAAAAATAATTAACTTAATCTACCAAAAAGAATGAATATGATAATATGACTGTTGGAGACTATATACTTCAGATAGCCTTGGAGGGGAGAATAAAGGGCATGCATATGACTCTTAGCATTTGATTGTAATAACTTCTTTTAATTTGTAATATAGTGAGTAACCAAAAGAATATTATCCAAGAACATAGTTATATAGAAATTCATTATTACACACTACTATCATGCAATAAGCATGAAAATCAAAGTGTCCACTAATAACTTATCAGATCATAGTACAGGAAACATGTAAAATAATATACAATTTAATGGATTTTGTCTTATAATAACATTCAGGAAAAAGTGCCATAGTAAATGCGCTTTTGTGCATTTCAATTTGACCTTTTCTCCCCAGTATCAAGCAAAATAATGGAATCAACAATTAATAATAAAGCTTATTAGGAAGCTAAGAAAGCATCAAAGTGGTGGAACTCATCATCATCATGAGTGCCAAAATTCTTTACCAAGTTAATGGAAGGCTTGATGGATGGTTCAAAATCCTTCAAATCCGACCAAACATGATCCAATTTATGATCTCCAACATGACTAGGTGAATCTTCTTTAGCATGTTCTTGTGTGACAGTTGGAGTTAGAGGACTAATTATAGGGTAATAATCCTTTTCATGATGATGATTCTGAGAATTCACAAGCAAACGTGGAACATTATTATTACTATTGGGAGTGGATTTGCATGTATGCATGCCAGTGTAGGTAGTTTGGTACATAATAGGATTCTCTTGTGTCTTTTGCACCTGTTTGATTGCCCGGCAACCCTCATGCTTTCTACTGCATCTAAAGTAGCTCCTGTAAAATATATTTCAAATATATTCCCCCACAACCAGAAATGCTACATCATCAATAAAATTCATCATTTACCTAACTCTAAATCATAAATACTAAATTCTAAGTCGTGTTAATTAATTAGATATTTGTTTAGGCAAGTATAGGGTATGTTATGTATGTGAGGTGTGTTTCAGATCAGAGGAGCCTATATATATGTTGTCTCAAGTAGTATAAAGCAACAAATAATATATAAGCAATATTTTATGATCAACAAAAATTTTTTTTGTTAAATTTTAATTTTTAATAGTATAAAGATAAAATGTTGATTAAAATTATTGGCTAATATTAATAAAAATGTTAGTTCCTAATATTTTTCAAAATATATTAATAAAATTATTTGGAAACAAAATGAGTCAATATAAAAAAAAATGTATTTGATATATTCGAAAGCTTAGTTTAGAGGGACAAATCTATTCATAAAAATCCCAAATAAAATACCTACACTTTCGGTGGTGACGTGGTGACAACAAAGGATTAGCTTGTCAGAGGGATAAGTAAATGGAGAAATAACGAGTAAATTTTTACGATAATCTCTGAAATTTACGGAATTATTTAATTTGATTTTTGAAATTTAATTTTATTATAGTGGTCCTTTAAATTAAGCTGTGATGGTCCTGAAGTTATTTTCGATAATGACTCAATTGTTTTAGTGTTAATGTAGCTATTATAGTAGTACCTAAACCTCACACTTTATACCTTGGCCACCTTCCTCTTGTTCCCCTCCCTCTCCTACACCCTCTCATCTCTCCCCTCTTTCCTCCCTCGCCACCACACCTCATCCCCTAAAACCTGAAAATCATTATTCTTATTCCAATTAATGGAAACGTAACATTTGGATCTTATGAATAATGGCGTTAGGTCGAAGGAGAAGGTGAGAGAGATGGAGAGAGTTGATGAGGATGACAAGAAGAGTCTAAAGGAGAAGAGTGGGGTGGAGAGGAAGGTGACAAAGGTGTAAGGTGTAAGGTGTGGCATCACGGAAATAATTGAGTCATCACTAGAAATGAGTTTAACAATTATTACCATATTCATTAGAACCTCAACTACTAAATTGAATCAGCAGGACATTGTGGACTTTACTTAACAAATTACCAGTCATATACTTTGATCATGTGAGAAAGAGTAGTGTACTATAAGACTGCGTTTGTTTACAAAGATAGGACATTGAAATAGGGACACTAAGACACAAAATCATGTTTGACAAAAGAGACATAGACAGAGACAATGTATCTAAAGACACTAAATTATTATATTTTGTGTTCATCCTGATAGAAAGGACGCGAAAATACTAATAACAAGGGACATAATTTATTTTTTATTTTTTCTTTCATTATTCTTATTAATTTTTTATAATTATATCTTTTATTATTATATTTTTCATTTTAAATTTTTTGAATAAAAAAATAAAAATAAATTAAATTTTTATTATTTGTTCTAGTTTATCACCAAATAAAATTAAAAAAACACAAAATTTTATATCTTATTTTTTTCTATTATATTTTTCAGTGTGTTATTCTATGCTGTTGTCGTCGTAAACAAACGCAACCTAGTAGACATGCGTGGACATTGATTTTGTTTGTTTGATGATGTATATATCATTTCAGACTACTGCAAACCATCAAATTTGTATAGATACAATCCAACATAATTGTTGTTTTTGAGGAATGAATTTGAGAGTCTATTCCAAATATATATTGAATATTCTGAATTTATTTAGAGTAAGATTTATATTTAAAAATATGACAGATTATTATATGAGGTATATATGAAGTTAAAACTATTATGAATACATTTATTTTTGTATTTGTAATTTTACAAAAATACATGAATGTTACACAATACAATCTCCTATTTATAAGTTTGTAGTCAAGTAAATCGTTGTTTATTGGAATGAATGACATTATTTTTAAATATTATTAAATTTATTTTTTATTAAACCGATTTCTTTAACATTATCTTTTATACTAAATCGTTATGCTTTCTAACGATTTATGTAAGATTTTCTCCTATGCTAAATTGTTTTAGAATTACTCAATGCATTGTAAATCGTTCTTACTTGACACATGTCTATTAGGAAATCGTTTTGGGTTAAAATATGTGGGTTACAACTTGTATAAAATATATATAATCAAAATCAATTCAGAAGAAACATATAAAATTGATATAGAACAATTTATCATTTATGTGTTTTATCCTTAAAGCGGGTATAAAAATGGATAGGACAAACTAAAAGGGAAAAGGGAAGAGGGAAAACAAATAATAATAATAATAATGAATATACCTTGGAAATATAGAACTCAAGATTTGTTTCTGTCCATATTTCCTCCATGTGTAATTATCATCAGCAGTGAGCGAAACTATGGTCCATGTGTGTGCACTACTCCTAATATAAGCATGCGTGCAATAACAACAAAATTATTTAAAATAACATATAAATATTGCAAATATGTTTATGCAAAGTCACCAAAAAATATATGTTTATGCAAGTCATTTTCATGCATATAGTATGGTGCACATAAAAAAATGTCTTCTCATATTATTTTTTCTAAATATATATATATTATTCACTCAATTTAAATCTAACCAATATGAAACTCCAAACATCACATTAAAATTCTTTCCAATTTAACCAAATTTAGTTGACTAACTAGTAATTATTAAAAAAATATAAAAAAATTAAATATTTCTAAAACACTATATTTCAATCATTTTAATTATTAATTTTAATTAATATATATTATATTTTTTTTTATAGAGCAATGCTAAGAGGCCAACAACTTTTGTGATAAGTAACCATCAAATAGTCATCAATGATGAGTTAATGGTGTGAGATTGATGTGAGATTTCATCGAATGACTCACCTTTCTCTACTGGTTACATGCTGGCCAAAATTCTATAAAATTATTGGCCTCCTAGACTTTTTTTTTTATAAATGAATATTTGAAATTCTTCCAAATATATTATTTATTTTTTTATACACACGCACAATCCAAGATGTTTCTCCCATGTCTTTGTTACAACAATAATGGCAGATTGCCAGTTAAACACTCAGTGCAACCGTTACCCGTACGAGTTTTTCCGTACAAATTATATACCCAATTTTTCAGACGGAAACCCTGCTCCTGCTTTCTGTGAACCCAAATCATACCCAAACCTTTGCTAATAGCATGTTACAGATTCACATCTTAATTATTATCTTAAATTTCATATTTTGCCTCAACAGTATATCAGCAAATAAAATATCAGAAACCAAATTTATATAAAGAAAAATTAAATTAAAAAAATCCACAGTGAAGTATACCAAACCTTCTTTTGTAGCAACCTCTTCCTCTTGCTGTCTTTGTGGCGGTTCTTTTGTTCTTACACTGATCAGAATCATCTGCCGCCTTAATCCCAGCATTTTGGGAAGAGAGAATGGAAAGGATTTCATTGAAGGATCTGAGGACATTGGCAAGAAGCTCTTCAGCTGAGAGAGAAGACCCTCCATTGGGATTCTTAAGAAGAAGAAGCTTCAGCTGAGTTGCAGCTTCATGGCCATTAAGAAGCTCTCTTGTTATCTTACTCTTCTCACTATCACTATTTATTTTGGTGCAAAGGGTTGTAGTATTGTCCATTTTTTCACTGTTTTTTTTCTGAAATTTTTGCCTACAAATAAAGGGTCCTCTGTGTTTGGAGAATCTTTCCCTTTTCTGGGTCGAATCAGAATTGCTATTGGGTTTTGGATGAGAGAGAGAAAGAAAGGGGCTTGAAGTTTAGGTTTGGGAGTGAAGAAAGGGATAAACAAATGAATGGAAATTGTTGGGAAGTTAACGGGGTAGTGATTGATGTGAGATAATGATGTGACAAGAAAACTTTTCTACCAAAAGAAAGAAAGTTTTCCACACAATAAGACACTTAAATGCATACAGCTAATTAATTAAGCTTAAAAATTAATAAAGTTACTAAAAGTTTTAATTCACCAAGGGATTTAAAATTAACTACTGCTTTCATAATTGCATATCTTTCTTCGATATTTAATTGAAATCTAATTTAAACCATTAGATTTTAAGTTTTAAATTTTAATATTTATATTTAGAGTTGTATTTATTAATTTAAACTAAATAGTATTTAAGTCTTAAGTATAATTTAATATATCTTAAATAATATTAAATAATTAATTATTAATTTAATTTATTATTTTAAAAAATAATTAAATTAAACTAAACTATAAAAAATTATTTTAACTAAACTATAAAAATTTTAAGTTTAAAAATAATATATAACTATTACAAATGAAAAGAAAAAAACATAATTGATTTTGGTTAAAATTAGAGTAGACTTAACGAAATTTCTCTTTTAAAAAATAAATTTTAGTTTTTAATATTATTTTAATTTATTTTTAAAAATATTATATTTTAAAATTTATTAATTTCTTTATCAATACCTTTGATTTTCAAAAAAAAAGTCAATTATATTAATTGAATTGGAATTTTTCGGAACAATTTTTGTTTTTATTCGATTGTTTTCTAGCAATCACTAAGTTTATTATGTAATGTGTCAGATCATCTTTATCTTTTTTTATTTGTATGAAAAATCTTAGTTTTTATATATCAAACAGGTGAAATAAGACGTTAATAAATTATAACTCAAATAGTATAATTTTTTTATATTCATCTAAAAAATAAATTTGAGTCTCTTTATTTTTAGTTAAAGAAAAAAAAACCAGGTGGAACAAGGCTTTTGGGAGTCGCACTTTATTTGAGTTACTTTCCTTCTTCAATTTGTAATTATATTAACAAGATGGTCTAACAGTTTGTGTAGAGTGGTTCCTCCAATTCTCAAGGGGCTTCATCATCTAACATTTTAGAAGACTCTCATTATCCTAAAGAGATTTGGAAGTCTTGCCTTCAGAGACATCCACCTTACTAATTTAACTTTGACAAATTAGTTTGACAATTTATTTAAAAGAATTAATAGTTAAAATCGTCTCTCAAAAATATTTCAATCTCTATTTTTGTCTTCGAAAAATAAATTAATCGAAATCGTCTCCAAAAGATACACGATTTAGTCACGTTAGTTCTTCCGTCAGTTGGATGATGACGTGTCATGTTAAGTGCCACATGGCATGATGACGTGGTGGGTTAATACCACCTGTCACAAGATAATTGGTTGACGTGTCAGATCAGTGACAACTGGCACGCCACGTATTAGATCAGTGACACGTGGTGTAAAAAAGTTATTTATAATCAAAATAGTCTTTGAAAGTTCAGGCATAAGTCATTTTCATCTCTAAAATTTTAAAAATTAATCAAATTAATCTTTATATAATTTTTTTATTTTTTCTTAATAATTTTAAATTTAAAATATTTTTTATACTACTAATTTTAATAAAAATGTAATTGACAAATAAAAAATTAGTAATTATATCTTTTCTTCTTAAAAATTTTTTCAATAAAATTATTTCTCTCCTTTAATTCTTCTCGAAATCTCTCAAAATCTCTCCTTTAGTTTTGTATTTTTTTATGGCAGCTTTCAAATGAGTCTATTTTATTCAAGCATATAAAATTATATACAGAAGAGCCAAAATCCATTCACTCAACTAAATACATTTTATGAACACTCTTTTAAAAATTAAAACCCTGGCCATCAACTAACCTATTGAAGTAACAAGTGGGCATTGTGCGACACCGATGATGGTGTCTGCCGTGCCAACCAGCGACGAATTTAAGGAGTCCAGCAACAAGTATCTCTAATGAGTGGGTGAGCGTCACGCGGTGATAGTGGATTGTGAGCCAAGCAGCGCGTCAAGGGAGAGTACGGAGTCGATGTTCTTTCCCGCGGTGGTTGAAACCGACACCGAGATTGGCTTCCGGTGAGGGAGAGAGAGGCGCGAGGGGAACGACGGACGCGCGACGAGGAGGAAGAGCCGGTCGGCGATGTTGGCTGCCGGCGAGGGAGAGAGAGACGCACGGAGGTGAGGACTACTTGCTGAGAGGCGACGACATGATGACCCCAGAAGGTGATGATGATTGCCGGTGAGGGTGCGATTGATGCCGGTAAAAGGAGATGATTGATGAAGGTGGGGTGGTAGAGGGTTTGAGGAGAAAAACTGTTTGGCATAGTTAAATTTTTTGATTAACTGAATGGATTTTTTTTATTTGAGTAATTTGGAGATTGTTTTTTATTTTTTATCTGTATTGGACTAGATTTTCAGCCGATTGTTTTCATTGTTAAAAAATTCCATTTTCTTCCTAGCGAAATTGATAATAATCATATCTAGAGCTAAGTTTCTTTACCGATTTGAATTCTAGTTGTAATTGACAGATTCAAATTTCTGTTTGAGAAGCTAAGTAAATATGAATATGGATTAATACCTCTTGTGCAAAATGACAACTAATAACAGATGCTTGAAGGATGCATATGCAGAGAGTCAGAAAGTAACATTGTAGTCATCAACACGCCACTCTTCGTATTGTTTGGATTCAGTTTGCGTACCTGCAAATATTAGGAAAATCGTGTCCTTCTCCAAGTGATCTTGTAATTCTTGACCATAGATTGAAAATAATATAGCAAGGTGGCGTCAGGTTAGGAAGTTATCTTCTACAAAGGCAACATACTTCACTGCTTCAACCATGGATCCATAGTGGTAAAAGAGGAGTGTTATGGGTCAGTAATTTTTGTGTTTTGTAACTATCAATCAGCCATTAATAATATTTTTAATGGTGTGAGATTAATTTTTTTTGATGGTTAAGTGCTGGCCAAATTGTTAAAAAAACGCTGGCCCTTAGACTTTTTCGTGGTAGAAGAGGAGTGTTAGAAGGTCAGTAACTTTTGTATTTTATAACTATCAATTAGCCATCAATGGTATTTTTTATTTTTAAAAATTGTTATCTATTGAATACGTGATTAAGAATTCTTGATAGAAATTTACTATTTATAATGCTAACTCAACTTCACATAACCATCCATATAAGTAACTCTCTAACTAACTTCTAAGTTCTAACTGACTATAACCTCTCTTTTTATTTGTGCAAATTGATATTTTTAAATTATTTACTAATATGCCATTCTATTGTAGAGACACTACAAAAGAATGCGTGCCTCCATAAAAAAATTATTAATGCTATACTGTATCAAAACAGTGACATATTTTTAAATATATAACAATTTATGTATATGTATTTAGTAGATTAAAATTTTGGAATAAGAGATTGATCATGATATGATATCAAAATTTAAGATTAAAAGATACACAATTTAATTTTTATTATTTCTAAAATAAAAAAATAACATTATACAAAATTCACATTTTAAGTCTAAAAGAATTCTTGCATAAGAAAACGTGTTATATATTAAATATATGCACATAAATGATTATATATTTAACAAATATCTTTATTAATACAGTATAGCATTAATAATTTTTTATGGAGGCAGATTTTTTTTAGTGTCTCTACAATGCAATGGCATAATAATAAATAATTTAAAAAATATATTAATTTAGTAATAAGTCTTAAGAACGGTGGCAATTAAAAGTTTTATATGGAACTTCTATATTAAAAGAATATATAGATTAAGTAGAATGATAAAAATCTCACATAATTCACTACTAACCAATTTACCTTACCTTCATATATATGATCTGTATCATAATAAGCAAGACATTCATATATATATGCCCCACATTTGATGAGCTCAAGCTCCAGTTGATTAGTGTTACTTTCAAATACTGAAATAGAGACAAAGATATAAGCACTGGAGAATGCACAAAATAAACAATATATACAATATTTTCAATCTTATTAGTAAAGACAAAAAGACAACAGACAAATTATTTTTCTATTAAAATATTAATTTTATTCTTATATATACCATAATCACTATACCGCTATTGATCACTAGTTCAACCATCTCAAACAACTAAAATGATAAAATCAAGAAAAAGTCATGATTCCCTAAAATGAACTAAATCCACCCCCAAAATCCATATCCGAACATTGAGAGCTTGGACATGGATATACATTGTTTGCATTATCATTAGATACCATATTTGGTGGCATAATAATGGAAGGCTTGTATGGTTCAATAATATCCTTCAAATCTGACAACATAGAAGGAGGAGGAGGAGTAGTGTCTTGTTTTATAGTTGGTACCTTACAATCCACCATGACCAAACATGGAGCATCATTAGGGGTGGCTTTGCACGTGTGCATGCCAATGTATGTGATTTGGTACATACAAGGATTCTCTTGTGTCCTCTGCACATGTTTGATTGCCCGGCAATTTTGATCATACTTTCTACTGCATCTAAAGTAGCTCCTGCGTGCAAATTGTAGATCATTAATAAACTACCTTTTAAATCACAATTATTAAGTTACGTTGCACAATAAACCAATAGTCTCAATCATACTTTGAATCCAACCACACATGCATAAAACGTGAAATTACTGTCATAATAATATAGAAGCGAAGCTTAAAATAGAAATAAAACACAAGAAACGAATGTAGTTGGGTATAAAATAAAGAAGCTCACATTTCACATCAACTTAAATTCCAGGACAAGTAACAAAACTAAAGAATCAACTATGTTTCGGCCAACACGACATTGAATATTTGCATAAAGAGGTTGGTGCATGATCCGATAGAACAAAGAAAGATATTAAAAGAACTATGGTTCAGGTCTTTCTGCATCAGTGTATGCCACATATTCAAGGAAGACCTTTAATTTTCCCCTCATGAAAATAAGGAAACCACTTCATTTCATTCTTACTTCATAATCTTAGTTTGATTTGGTTTTTGAAGATAGTGATGGTGGTCTTGATTCGGGAAGCATTTATATGGATCGAAAAGAACCTTCAACTGTGGTGGCAGAACAAATTAAATGCAGCAGCTTCCAAAGCTTCGCTTCAAGTGGAAAAGAAGAGGAATATGCCCCACGCACTAATGATCAAGTTTAATATATAGATTAGTATATTATTAGAATTTAGGCTATTTATGTTTATGACTTCATGCCTTTAGATTATATTCTCTTCTCGTGAGTTTAGTAATATTTAATTTTGAGGTGGTTGCTCAACCTTCAAGAAAAGCACAAGCTAAACTTTTTTCATAAGATAAATAAAAAAATTGTGTTTTTTGCTCTTAAGAGCTCCTGTGAGATATTTTTTAGACCCTTCAAAGTCCAATATTAAAAAGAATAATATACTCATTATTTTAAAATATGATACATAAGAATTAGTACATTAAAAATTTAATGCATTTTAATATAATAATAAGTTATAATTCAAACATTTTAAATCACAAAACTTAAATTTTCTATAATATATCTTTTCTTGACACTTACGTAAAAAACTTTATTGTTAATAATTATCAAGTATTAAGGAAAGTATCCTGAACATAATTTTTTAGTTTACAATTATTGTAATTAGATGACCTTAAATTCTTTTGACAATGAGTGATCTTAAAGATATTTTATTAAAATTATCAAACAAAACTACCACCAATTATTTGCAGAAGAATATGAATGATGTCAAAAGTCAAAGTCATAGATAAAATATAAGAATCATGTAACATGATTACTAGTTTTGTAGTTAATATGTAGTTAATATAAAAAAAAAGTCACTCATAAAAATGTTTAAAATGTCTTTTTTTTTAAATATTTTTTAATAATTAAAATTTAACACATATAATTAATTAAACTGTATTATTTTTATTAAAATGAGGATAAACAAAATAATTTGATTGAAAAATAGTAAATTAAATTTTAAATCGATCTAAATTAATATGATTCTTTTATAGAAAATAACTACAATATCTTTATTAAAGAAAATGCCTAAAATATTCTTTTTATATAATATGACTAAAATACTTTTATTATATATATATTTTGAAAATTCTAAATTCTAATCCTATGAGGCAGAGAAGTAAAGGATTAGAATTTAGAATTTTTAAAATTAATATATATAATAAGAGTATTTTAATTATTTTCTATAATAAAAGCATTGTAGTCATTTTTTATAAAAAATAATATTAATTTAAACAAATTTAAGATTTGATTTACTATTTTCTCGGTCAAATTAAATTGTCTAACTTAATTTTGATAAAAATAACACAATTTAATTGATTATATGTGTTAAATTTTAATTATTAAAAAATATTTTTTTTAAAAATATTTTAGAAGTCTTTATAAAGACTCTCAAAAAATTAAAAAAATGAAGTTATTGACTATATGTTGATTAAAATTCTGCTTATTATCTAAACTTTCTTTAAATATAATATCAAAGACATATTAGGGTGAAATTGATGGCAACCATAAACCACATAATAACACCAAGCAGATCAGACTATTTAGAGAGAAAATAAAAAAAGAAAATAAATAATATAATGATGACAGTTACCTAGGAAATTTAGAATTCTGAATTTCTTTCTCTCCATATTTCCTCCATGCATGATTATCATCTGCAGTGGGAGAGATTGTGGTCCATGTGTGTTCAGTCCTCCTAATAATAATTACCATTAACCAATATCAAAAATTTCAGATAAAAAAATATAGGTAAACAATAAAAATACTAAATAATGTGAATAATGAATATATTAAATGTTTAATTCATTAGATATATACGAATGATTATTCTAATGTTAAAATTTAAGAAATAATTTAAAAATAAAATATTTTTTATTTTATTAGATCAATTTTAAAATTTATTATTCAAATTATTTAAAAAAATTATTATGTAACTAACCAAACCCTTTCAAAAAAGATAGCATATATGCATGTCGCTTTCGAGCAAAATAGCATGCGGTACACAACAACAACTAACTAGCAGCCACAATCTATTGTAAATCATTATATCTCATAGCGAAAAGCAAATCCAAGAAAAACTAAGATTATTAATTATGGTATAAATATCTATTGTAAAAAGTCCTATATATAATCTCATAACTTCCTCCATTGTCCAATAATTCATTATGGTATAAATATCTTTTGATATCATATCAAAGTCCAACTATAAAACGTTAACATTTTGCAAACAATTATGTCAGTAAATTTTTTTTTGAATTAATTTTATATTCTAAATTTTAAACTTATCAATACTGAATTTTTAATATTAAACTACTCTTTCACCTTATCTCATAACAACAATAAAAAAATTTCATAGTCTATAAATTCAACCCAATAGAATACATAAATTCAATTATAATTTTAGTCTTTATTATTTTATCTTATCTTATCTTTAGTTATTCTTATCTTATCTTTATTTATTTTTATCTTTCTTAAGTTAATACTCTATATATATTTAATTTCACCTTCACAATTCAATCATTCAATCAATCAATAAAAATTCTTCCTATTTTTTTTTCTTATTATTTCACAATTTTATCACTTATTTAATAACCCTCCAAAAAATAAGATTAAAAAAGTAATTTTATAATAATAAAAAATATGCAATGGCTATGGCTAATGTTAACTAATTATAAGTTTACTCCCTATACTTGTTCTATCAAATTCTAGTATTTAAATTTTTCATTCGCCCAGAAAACATGTGCCAAGCCCTTTTCCTCTATATTGTTCATTTTTAATTCACAGAATTTGTCATGTTAATGGAACATTTTAGTTCATCTATGTTTTTAGTTTATTTTAATTCAATATATCTGTTGTTAGTTTTTACCTTTAATATACTATTTATTGAACAACTTACTCTTATTTTCCTTTTTCATTCTCTATCAAGCACAATAAACAATACAATATTCATATAAAATATATGAATTATCAAAACTTATTTTGCTAAAAAAGTTTTCATAAATAAATATTAATAATTGTTAATTTGAATTTTTCTATGTCCTGCCGTACGTGTGAAGTGAAACCCAACGCTGGGAAGTGGGAAGTGGGAACTCAAACTACCCACAAAACAACAACATTGCATTGAAGTGATGAGCTAATGCACAAAACAGAAACCCTTTTAGTTAGATTCATATCTGACACTTCATGTTTAGCCAACAATTTAATCAACGTAACCCCCGGCCCCCACCCCTTCCGAAAAGAAAACTAATATATAATTAGGAATAGTTTTAGGTATTTTCAGAAATAATTATATTTTAATATTTTTAACAGTTAAGTTTAATTATATATCAATTTTATTAAAATTATTAAAATATTAATATTTAAAATTTTTAAATATTATATAATAAAAAATAATTTCAGATATTTTTAAAATAATTATATTCTAATAATAATTTTAATTATTAAAAATATATACAATATATATTAATATTGACTATTAAAATTATTAAAGAAGATTTGAAATTTTCCAAAATAATAAGTGTATGTTCACGGAAGTTTGTGTCAAATATGAGGTACTACATGCCAAATATGCATCCATTAAAAAAGTAGCTATTTTTATTTACCTTCTTTTGTAGCAGCCTCTTCCAACTTTTTTGGGCGGAGTCAAATTAGATCTCTTCATACAATGAGATTCTCCTCCGGAATAATCATCGCTGGGACAAGGTTGTTCCTGGGAATGATTAGAAGCAAGAAGAGAAAGGGTTTCAGCGAAGGAAGTAAGGACGTTGCCAAGAAGCTCTTCAGCTGAGAGAGAAGTGTCGCCAATGGGGTTCTGAAGAAGAAGCTTCAGCTGAGTCGCAGCTTCTTGACCTTGAACAAGTTCTTTGATTATTATTCTTTTCTTCTTCGATGAGACATCGTTATTTTCAGAACAAAGGGTATTCTTCTTCATAATTGTTTGCCTTTTTTGGTTTGGATCTTGTAAGGGTTTTGTTATTATTGGTAACGATAAGAGGAGAGGCTAAAAAAGCATAATGAGAAGAGAAGGAAGAAGTGATATGCTTTTTGGGGTTAGTTTTGGCAATAACAATAAATAAATAATTAAATGTTGGGAAAGGCAGCGGGCTAGCTAGTAATTGTCTTATTGTCTAATTTGTTGTGATAAGAACGAGCAACATGGATGTCCATTCCCATGTAAAATTCATTTTTAAAGAGAGAATGAATATTAAATGTATGTTGAAAATAAAGACCTCATACATGTATAAATAGGAGTATAGTAGGAGACTTTTTTACACAACAATAATAAATAAATACTCTCTTTTTTTTTTTTACACTACAAAGCAATATAAAAATGTTCTCTTTCTTTCTCTTATTATAAACAAATGCAATTATCTCTTTTTTTACTTTTAATACATCTTTCTATCTTTATATATATATTTATGCAATTCTCTCTTTCTTTACTTTTTATACTCTTTTCTATCTTTATATATATATATACTCATTATAACATATAATATTATTATATATATACAAATCATTATTGAGCTAATTATTTTAATGCTAGAGTCGTCTATTAATACATCTTTATTTTATATTTAATATATCTTTTATTTATTTTACAACACGTTATTAGCACGAGACTCTGATCAAATTTTTAGGAAGACTCAGGTAACAAATTGTTCATTATGTCGAAACTCTCTCATCTTGAATTCAATGCTCTTGATATATCTGGAAACAATTATTTATCATGGATACAAGATGCTGAAATCCATCTTGATTCAATGGATCTTGGAGATACCATTAAGGCTGAAAATAATGCATCCTAGAAGGATAAAGCTAAAGCCATGATTTTTCTTCGTCGTCATCTTGACAAAGGATTGAAAAATGAATATCTTACATTAAAAGATCCTGCAGATCTTTGGAAAGACCTTGAAGAAAGGTATAATCATCAGAAAATGGTGATACTTCCTCAAGCCCGATATGAATGGACGCATTTGCGTTTACAAGATTTTAAATCTATAAATGAATATAATTCTGCAATGTTTCGAATCACCTCACGAATAAAATTGTGTGAGAAAAAATAACTGATCATGATATGTTGGAGAAAACTTTCTCAACCTTCCATGCCTCGAATGTGCTCCTACAGCAGCAGTATCAAGAGAAAGGGTTTAAAAAATATTCTGAGTTAATTTATTGCCTTCTTGTTGCTGAACGCAACAATGAGTTGTTATTGAAAAATCATGAAGCACGCCCAGCTGGCGCTGCCCCATTTCCTGAAGTAAATGTGGCAAATTACCCTAGAAGAGGTAAATGGCAAGGTTTTAATAATAAGAAAAATTATGGAAGGAAAAAGAATTATGTTCAAAAGAGAGGATCTCACCAGAAGTGGGATAAAGAAAGGAATATCGGACAGAGTAAATCAACAGAGGATAAGTGTTTCCGTTGTGGTGGAAAGGGCCATTGGTCACGTACCTGTCGTACCCCAAGGCACCTAGTCGATCTTTACCAGGCATCTTTGAAAAAGGACGACAAAGGAAAGGAAACAAATTTTGTTTCAAATGATGCTGAGAACTCCACCACTCATTATGATGCATCTGATTTCTTTGAGGATCTTGAAGAAAATATTGGTCATTTGATCAATGATGGAATAGTTTAATATGTGGGATTGTGAAGTATCTATGTAAATAAAAAATGTAAAGAACTTATTGTTAAGTTTTATTTTCTATGTATTTAAGTTTCAAATGTGATGTACATAAATAATGAAATATTAATGTTTATGAATTTTGAAATTATTAAATGTGTCAAATTTTAAAATAAAATTTTAGTATATGACATTATTTTATGTACAGTGTTTCTTAGAAAAATAATTCTGATCAAGTATTCAATTTAATTGTGCATACTACTCATTTTATTATTATTTGTTTTTGAAGAGAATGGCAATGATATGTAATGAAGATGTATGCCTTGCGGATAGTGCAAGTTCGCACACTATTCTCAAAAGTGATATATATTTTACCCATCTTGTGCCAAAAGAGGAATATGTTAATACTATTATTGGCTCAGGCAATGTGATAGAAGGCTCTGGAAGAGCTATAATTTTGTTTCCTGGAGGAACAAAATTTATAATAAATAATGCACTATTATCTACCAAGTCTCTGAGGAACTTGTTGAGTTTCAAAGATATTCGCCGAAATGGATATCATGTTGAGAGGATGAATGAGGAAAATCATGAGTATTTATGTATCACAACTCATGATTCAAATAAGAAAGTTATATTAGAAAAATTACCCTCACTTTCATCTGGGTTGTATTATACCAAGATTAGTGCAATTGAATCACATGCCATTGTAAACCAGAAGTTTACTAGCTCAAATGAGTTCATAACTTGGCACGACCGATTGGGTCATCCGAGAACAACCATGATGAGGAGAATTATTGAAAACTCTCATGGACATTCACTAAAGAACCAGAAGATTCTTAAAACTAGTGAATTTTGTTGTGTTGCATGTTCTCAGAAAAAATTAATTTTAAGGCCATCACCAGTAAAGATTGGATTTGAGTCCCTTGAATTCCTAGAAAGGATTCAAGGTGATATATGTGGACCTATTCATCCACCATGTGGATCTTTTAGATATTTTATGGTCCTAATAGATGCATCTTCGAGATGGTCACATGTGTGCTTATTATCTTCTCGCAACCTGGCGTTTGCGAGATTATTGGCTCAAATTATTCGATTAAAAGCACAATTTCCAGAAAATCCAATCAAAGCAATTCGTCTTGATAATGCTGGTAAATTTACTTCCCAAGCTTTTGATACTTATTGTATGGCTAATGTATAAGTGTTGAACATCCAGTAGCTCATGTTCACACACAAAATGGGTTAGCAGAATCACTTATTAAACGCCTCCAATTAATTGCTAGACCCTTACTTATGAGAACAAATCTCCCAACTTCGATTTTGGGGGCATGCTATTTTACATGCCGCAGCACTTATTCGTTTGAGGCCAACGAGTTACCATCAGTTCTCTCCTATTCAATTAGCTTTTGGCCAGCAGCCAAATATTTTCCATTTAAGAATATTTGGGTGTGCGATATATGTTCCCATTGCACCACCTAATCGCACCAAAATGGGACCCCAAAGAAAATTGGAAATATATGTTGGATATGATTCTCCCTCTATAGTGAGGTATCTTAAGATACAAACTGGAGATGTATTTAAAGCCCGGTTTGCGGATTGTCATTTTGATGAATCAAAATTTCCAACATTAGGGGGAGAGAAGAAGCTTCCTGAAAAGGAACTTAATTGGAATGCGTCATCGTTGATGCATTTAGATCCTCGATCAGGGCAATGTGAACTAGAAGTTCAAAAGATTATACATTTGCAAAGAATAGCAAATGAATTGCCTGATGCATTTTTCGATACAAAGAGGATAACCAAATCTTATATACCAGCAAAAAATGCTCCAATTCGAATTGATGTCCCAGTAGGACAAGTAGCCACTGAAGCAAATTCACGCCAGAAGCGTGGCAAGCATGTCGGTTCCAAAGACAAAAATCCTCGAAAGAGAAAAGAGGTAAATAATATTCCTGTTGAAAAAGATATAGTAGAGACACCTGTAGTTGTCCAAAATCATGATATAACGCCAGAAGACGTTCAGGTACCTAAAAATAGTGAAAATGACGAGATCTCAATAAATTATGTCTTTACAGGAGAAAAATGGGACCGAAATAAGACAATTGTCGATAAAATATTTGCATATAATGTGGCATTAAATATCATGCATGAAAGTAAGGATCTTGAGCCAAGATCAGTCGAAGGATGTCGACAAAGGAATGATTGGCCAAAATGGAAAGAAGCCTTGAAGGCTGAATTAGACTCACTTGCAAAACGTGAAGTCTTTGGACCTATAGTCCGTACACCTGAAGATGTAAAACCTGTTGGATATAAGTGGGTATTTGTGAGAAAATAAAATGAGAAAAATGAAGTTGTGCGCTATAAAGCCCGACTTGTGGGACAAGGTTTTTCACAAAGGCCCGGTATATATTATGAAGAAATGTATTCCCCTGTAGTGGATGCGATAACATTGCGTTATTTGGTCAGTTTTGCTGCATATCATAAACTGCATATGCATTTAATGGATGTGGTAACAGCTTATTTATACGGCTCATTAGATCAGGATATCTATATGAAAGTCCCTGAAGGACTAAAGAATCTAAACCATCCAATGAATATTCGCAAGGGTTATACTCAATCAAATTACAAAGATCTTTATATGGTCTAAAGCAATCTGGACGAATATGGTATAATCGTCTTACTGAGTATTTGGCCAAAAACGGATTCAAGAATGATGATATATGTCCATGTGTTTTCATAAAGAAAACTACATCTGGGTTCATTATAATTGCTGTTTACGTTGATGATTTAAATATCATTGGGATTCCTGAAGAGATTCCAACAATTATAAAAACTCTAAAAGAAGAGTTTGAGATGAAAGATCTTAGAAAGACTAAGTTTTGTCTCGGCCTGCAGATCGAGCATATAAAAAGTGGGATCTTTATTCATCAAATAACATACACAGAAAAGATATTGAAAATATTTTATATGGATAAGTCACATCCATTAAGTACCCCAATGATTGTAAGATCTTTGGATGTGGAAAAGAATCAATTCCGTCCTAAAGAAGAAAATGAAGATATCCTTGGTCTTGAAGTACCATATCTTAGTGCCATTTGAGCGCTAATGTATCTTGCTAATAATACGTGACCCAATATATCATTTGCTATGAATTTACTAGCAAGATATAGTTCCTCTCCAACTAGAAGACATTGGAGTGGAATTAAACAAATCTTTCGATATCTTCATGGGACAGTTGATATGGGATTGTTTTATCCCTATGGATCCAAGTCACAACTAGTTGGCTATGCAAATGCCGGATACTTGTCTGATCCACATAAAGGGAGATCTCAAATAGGATATCTGTTTACATATGGTGGAACAAATATATCAGGGAGGTCCACGAAACAGACGATTGCTGCAACCTCCTCTAATCATGCTGAAATACTTGCGATACATGAAGTTAGTCGCGAGTGTTTTTGGCTCAGGAGTTTGATCCAATATATTCTATCATCATGTGGACTGATTGATCATATGATAGCTCCAACTGTCCTGTTTGAAGTTAATACAGCATGCATTGCTCAACTTAAGGGTGGATACATCAAAGGTGATAGAACAAAGCATATTTCTCCCAAATTCTTCTTCACTCATGATCTTCAAAATCAAGGGACAATTGATGTCCAACAGATCCGCTCAAGTGACAATCTGGCAGATTTATTTATAAAGTCACTCCCAAAATCTTCCTTTGAAAGATTGGTACATGAGATTGGGATGCGCCGATTTCGAGACATTAAATAATGTCAGTAAGAGGGGGAGAATGTACTCTTTTTTCCTTGGTCAGGTTTTTTTTCCCATTGGGTTTTTCTTGATAAAGTTTTTAATGAAGCAGTCCCTATCACAAAGGATATTGTACTCTTTTTCCTTCACTAAGGTTTTTCCCACAGGGTTTTCCTTTAGTAAGGTTTTAATGAGGCAATAATCCTAAATGGACATCCAAGGGGGAGTGTTGTGATAAGAACGAGCAACGTGGATGCCCATTCCCATGTAAAACTTATTTTCAAAGAGAGAATGAATATTAAATGCATGTTGAAAATAAAGATCCGATGCATGTATAAATAGGGGTATGGTACGAGACCTTTTTACACAACAATAATAAACAAATACTCTCTTTTTTCTTTCTTACACTACAAAGCAATATAAAAATGTTCTCTTTCTTTCTCTTACTATAAACAAATGCAATTCTCTATCTTTTTACTTTTAATACTTCTTTCTATCTTTATATATATATTTATGCAATTCTCTCTTTCTTTACTTTTTATACTCTTTTCTCTCTCTCTCTCTCTCTATATATATATTACAACATATAATATTATTATTATTATTATTATATATATATATATATATATATATATATATATATCATTATTGAGCTAATTATTTTAATGCTAGAGTCGTATATTAATACATCTTTATTTTATATTTAATATATCTTTTATTTATTTTACAACATAATTGATATTAGATGTGTAATATTATTTTTTGACTAATTATTTTTACAAAAATATATAATAACAAAAAATATTTAGCCAAAATCTATCAAAATAAAGTTAAATACTGACTTTTTGTTTTATCTTTCTAATATTGCTATTCTTTTTAATTTCTAAATATTTCTTTTTTTCCACTATAGGATAAGGAACAAAGCTTTTTTTTCACGCACATAATTAAGAACGAAATAAATTAGTTTCCAAAAGTTTTCTGTTACAAGAAAGTAAATTACCAAAAAAAAATTTCAAAAAATTTAGATATTTATAAAAAGTATCCTTACAAAATTAAATGATAAAACCCCCATAAATTTAAAAGGGTAATAAAAAATTAAATATTAGACATATATTAGATTTTGATAAATTTTTTTACAATAAAATGATTAAAAAATAAACTTTTCTTTTTTAAAATTTAGTAATTTTATATAAAATAATTTTTTTTGTGATGCTTCTTTTTGTGAATATTTGAAAATGTTTTGAAAAAAAACTCTTATATAAAGAGACATGTTAAAAATATAACTATTGATATAATTTTTTATTAATTTAAATTTTTTGAAAAAATAATATATATCATGACAACTTATTATGATCAAACTTCAATATATTAAATAATTAATACAATAAGAATTTTGATTAAATTTAACTATTTACATTATGATAAAAATCATAATATTGAGATATAAATTTATAATTTAATCTATTTTTTTTAGTCATAGTATGCTAAAAAAGACATTAATAATCTACATACATCAATATATATAACGGTTTGATAAAAATTAAAACATCAATAAAATATATATGAAAGAACTCTTAATAAGTATAATTTCTGTATATTTGTTAAAAATATATTTTCGTTGAAAAATATGGTAGTAGGTTTTGTTTTTGACCTGGGATTATTATGATAATATTTATTAAATTTTAGTTATGATATCTCATATATTAGGGTGCTAATTAAATGGGCCCTGAATATGATTTAAATACATCTATAATTAATGATTATTAATATATAATAAATAAAACAATTTTTAATAATAAATTTGAACTTTATGATTATAGTAACTAGATTAAATAAAGTCTTGAAATGAGAATTATTCTTATATCATTCACAAGGTTATTATAATAGCTATAAAGAGTTAGAGTTTGATAATTATACTATATTTTAAAAATTAACAAAAATTAAAAAGATAGAAAAATTATACTTTATTTATATTTATTTAATTTATTATCCGCAGTATTGAGTATTTGCGATCACAAACTGATTAACGAATATTCTAATATTTTCTAAACTATTATTTAATAATTATTTTAATTTAATTAAATAAATAATTATTTTATCTAAATAGAATATTATATTATTCTTTTTTAGCATAAAAATTATAATAATATAATAATTAAAAATGTTAAATTTAAATTTAAAATTACGATAGACATCATATATATAAGTAAGTCTAACTTTTAGAAAAAAATTTTAATATAAGGTATTGTAAAATATGTTTCTCAATTTAGATTAAATTTTTACTGGTCAAATAGTTGACAACAAAAATTAATCGAAGTACGAAAATACAAAATTTGTATCTGATTTATATAATTAGAGGAGAAATTTTTTTACTAATAATTAGAACTCTTTCAAACATTTGTATCTGATTTATTATACTGTTAAGATAAAATAATTTTTAAAAAAATAAATTATTATAAATTATTTTATTATTTTTATCATATTATGAACCCTTGGTAATCCCTCAACTCTCACTATTAATATATTTTTAATATGAATTTAGCTAAAAAAGTACTAATAATATTGATTAAGATAATCAAAATAAAAATTTAACTTTTAACCTCATCTCATGCATTTAGGTTTGTAAGAAATGAAATATCTCAATTCTTTCTTTGATTAAAAAATTTGGCCAATTTAAGCGAGACTATAAAAATTTATAAAAGGTTTTGTATAAATTAATTAGAATAAAAAATTAAGAAAAACATTTGAAATTTACTTTTCTCATTCCGTTTGGGGATTTTTTTATTTTTAAAAATTAAATAAATGTAATAATGATCAAAATAAATAATTTAAAAAATATTTATCGAAATAAATACTTCTCATAATTTATCTTGTTTATACTGTAAACAAGATTTTATACTAAGATAAGATAGGTGGACGCGACACGTGTATATCTCGTTTACAGTCGTTTACACTGTAAACGAGATAAATGTAATTTTTTTAAAAAAAATTGAAGTAATTGTGCCCATGTCTAAAAATTGAAAAAATGGGAAGTGTAATATTGATGTACGATAAATAAAACAAAAAGATGAAATAACTGTTTGTCAATTGTTAGAAAAAGTTGACGAGAATATTGAAACGGTTATCTCCGTAGATAGTAGGAGATAAAACCGTTTCAATTTTCTTCCTATTATCCTATCAACATCTCCTAACAATTAGAAACTATTGTCTCATCTCTTTTATTTTATTTATTGTGCATCAACTTCACACTTTTATTTTTCTATTTTAATCTCTTCTACCAATCTTTTCATATACTAATTATACGCTAAAAGTTTGAATTATTATTGATATTATTAATATTTTTTTATTATTTTCATTTTTTTGAAAATACATATAGCTCGTTTACAGTGTAAACAAGATATACATGTATTGCGTTTATCTGTCTTATTTCATTTACACGATAAACAAAATATATGCAAAATTATCTTATTTACCGTATAAATAAAATAAAAAAATATTTCGATAAATATTTTTTAAATTATTTATTTCGATAATGATTACATTTATTTAATTTATAAAAATAAAAAATCCTTCCGTTTGTCGGCTTGTGAAAAAAGGTTTATTAAAAAAATAAAAATCTCACCACCCAATAATGGATACGCAGATACGGAATATAATATAGGTAGGTGCTACATACTAGCTAATAAATAGTAGTAGTAGTAGTAGTACTGTAGAGTGTAGTGCTTAACCTGTCCAAAATTTATTTATGCGCGAAAACAGACCCATTCCCCGAAATGAACGGTAGATGACGTTTCATTGCTGATGTAATCACGTATAACCCTAACGACGCTTTTCATTTTTTATATGGAGAAGAGAATGGAGTAATACAACAATGTGGAGAAGAGAGATGTTTTACATATATATGGTGATAGCAGAAAACGGACTCTCCGTTTTCAGTTTGAAAAAAATAAAAAAAGTTAAAATTACAATACGGACGGTCTGATTTGTAATTTCGAAAATAAAAAAAATTTTAATGTTGAAATCGGACCGTCCGATTTCCATTTCAACAAATTAAAAAAAATAAAAAATGCAAATCGGACCCTCCGATTTCGTGTTTATTTTATTCTTCAAGCAAATCGGACCCTCCGATTTATAGTTTATTTTTTTATCAAACAAATCGGACCGTCCGATTTGAATAAAACACCATATAAAAAAAAACACCTAATTTTCCCATAACAATGTATTACACCTATATTTAACCAATATAAAAAAAAATTAGCCCCCCCTAACGATTGCTCCTTTGATTTTACTCTCTTGAAAGTCAAAATTCATTTGGATTTAAAATTATTAATTTAAAAGATTTATCTAATACATATTTTAAAGGGTAAATATTAATATTATTAATAAAAAATATTTTTTTTATTTTAATAAACATACTAAAATTTAAATTTATATCTTTTATAACAAATTAAATTAATCATTTTAATATATATTTTTAAAACATATGATAACTAAATTTTAACTTAAAATATTTTTATTCAAATTATATAAATTTAAAATTTTTATATATTTAATAAAAAATTATTAATAATATTTTTAATATTTTATTTTAGCATATATATTAATTGAACATTAAAAAAATGTTTGCCTTCTCTTGATATAATATTATTTTTAAAAAAGTGTTATAAAATAAAAAAATTAATAATTCCTAAAACAAATTGATTTATCATTATATTTCGAAATCCATTTTTTTATATTTTAATAAATTAGCACAATTCAGCACAATTTGGTACATAAATGTTGCAACACCTTCACTATTAGAATGTCACGCTTCCGCTTGCGTCGTTCTGATAGTAAGAGGTATTACGACGACTTTATGTACTTAATAATAAAATATGAGCCTTTGACTCGAAACCGTATCGCTATTTTATTGAAAAAATATTTTTACAATAAAATAAACAAGCATATACATAAACAAAACTTCTTACTCAAATAACTTATACATATTAGATACATACAAATCATACAACTCCTATCCCTCTAACATAATTATAATAGTAATGGCGAGGAAAAAAAATAATAACTAAACTAATACATCCATATCGCATAAGTTAAACTTAAAAAAACTCTTCATAAGCGTCTTCGTCCATTTCCTGAAAAGAAAGTCTATAGGAGAGTGAAAACATCGTCCTCGAAAGGGTTCTCAGTAGAGGATTTTTAAGAATTGTCGTAAGAAGATATTGTAATTAAAACTATTTTCAAAACATAGTGATTATCAACTTATTATTCAAATCTAAAATTCGTATTTCTCTTACAAAAAATCCATGTAAAATAACATTTTAATCAAAACTTATCTCTAATCCAGTCAATCATGGCCTCCGCCCCAAACATAACCAAATCTTGGCCTCTGGACTAAATAAAAACAATTCACCATCGAAACTCAATCTCAACAAAATTAATCACAAACACAATCAAATTCAAGGCAAACACATATATAGAACAGTTACCAGTTAAACAGAAGTCATCAAATAAGCAAACTAAAATACTTAAGTACACCCAAACAAAGCACACAAATGCAACATGATGCATATCTATCCCTAACGCAGGTAATGAGCTCATTTGTCGGTTTCGACCCGCACCCGACGCAATCCGACTCGCAAGTCAGATAAGGCATTCCAGCGGCATAATCTCTGTAAGGTCCCAAACCTTTCAAGGCGCTGATTCTCCAGCTAAAGTATGTCGAGCATGACCTCTGCAAGTACTTGCAGGCGCTGATTCTCTAGCTGAAGCATGTGTCCCTTTCGCCTAGAAGCCATTAGCCATTCCATATACACGGGCATCCCCGCACAATCATTCACACATAAAGCCCATGGCTTAAAATTTTCACATCAGCACCTTAACCACTTACTTTCCGTCACCCTCTCGTGACCTTTTTAATCATTTCATAAATCACACGTGTCGTGTTCTCTTTTCCTTTTCTTTCTTTTTCTTAACAAATTGAAATCAAATCATAACTTACACAAAATTTCTCCTCAAAAGATTGAATTTAAAACATTATACTTTTCTTAATAAATCGACTTGAAAATAAGACTCTTTCCATAATAAATCAAAATCAAATAATATTCTTAAAATCAGATTTGCTTTTAAATAACACTTTGAACAAAGTTTTAAAGTTTTATAAAAATTTTGGCAGCGTTTCCTCTAAAACTAAGACTTTTGCTACCCTTCAAGGGTCCTAATCAAAACATTTCTGAACTCTTTTTCAACTATTTCCAATGACTCAAACTAACTCCAAGATCAGAAATCATCTTCCAAAACTCAATTCATAACCAACAATTCATACCAGTTTCAAATGTTAAAATCATTTTCAATTCTCAGAATTATTTTCGATAAATCAGCAAAGTCCATTCCTAATATCCCAAATCATTTCAAATACCGATTCATTTTCAATGTCCAATTAACCCCAAACTAAGAAAATCATTTTACATAACATTTAATTAAACCAATTTTCCAACTCAATAATTAGAAACAACCATAATTCGATCATCATCATAACAACCTTAAACCAAGTACAACACCCAATTAAGCATCTTCAATCAATCAATAAACTATTCAAACTAGCATTTACATTCATTTCATACAACTCAGTTCAATTCATAAAACTTGCAAAATCACAAAAATATATTTTTCATATCTATATCGACTTAAAACAATTTTTAGTAGTAAATTAAGTTTAAGAAATCGCCTCTACCTCGACAAGCTGAAACAGAAAAACCAAACGTGTCAATGAAATATTTTCTCTTAGCGTGCAATCTGTGGCAGCCGCAACTATAGCAACTCTAATCACGGCACATAAGAACCGAAACTCAACCCTAAAGTATTAATGTTGCAAGAACCTTAGAAACATATAACAGAGCAGCGACTAAAAGAATTTGGAATAGAAAACAGCTTACTGAACTTACGAATAGCCGAGAACACGAAATGGCGGCGACTCCGTTGATGACGTGACGGCTCGATGTCGCATGCACGACTACTAAACTCAGTATGCAAGAACCACAACTCGACCCTACGTTACCATCATCTCAGTTACTCTAATAGGCTAAGACAGAAAACTAATTTCAAAAGTTTCAGAGACGATAACGCTTACCAATAGAAAAGGGACTTCAATGGCGGTTTTTGGCAGCAGAGGCGGCGAGAAACGGTGACAAAGGCACGGAGGTCTCCAGGCCCGCGACATTCTTCCTCACTCGTGACACTGCTCCTCAACGGCGATGATGGCTTCGCGGTGAGGATGCGACAGGTTGCGGCGGCAACGCGCGGATTCCCTCCTCATTCGCGTCTCTCTCTCTCGCCTCAGATCTGATTCGTGACAGCGGCAACAACAGGATGCGGCGGCGGCAAGTTCCTCCCTCCTTCTCTGGTGTGCGACAGCGTCCCTTCCTCCTCTTCTCTCGCGTTAGCTTTGATGGGTCGACAATGATGGAGGTGCGGCGCAAGCTCTCTCTTCTCGACAGCACAGCGGCGGCGACGGTTCGACAGCAAGTTGACAGCCTCATAGGAAGCTTCGGAGGCGGCAAATTGGTGGTGATGTGGGGGTGCGATGGTGAGCATGGATGGCAGCGGATCGGTCGTGATGGAGGCAGCAACGCGGGCTACATCTCTTCTTTACTTTCGGACGCGGACTCTCTCTCACTCTCTGAATCTTATTTCTTTCTGTCTTCTCTATACCATTGGGGAAAAATGCTAAGGTTGAGGGGTGAAGCTGAGTGAGTGAAAGGGGATAGCGGCGCCGGGATGAGGGGTAACTGGGTTAAGGTTTTTCTATTTGGGAAATCAGGGTTTGTGATTCAATTTGGGAATTAGGGTTAGAAATTAGAGATTTTATAAAAGAATAAAGGATAGATATAAATAGATATTTTGATAAAATTGAAAGGTAGAGTAATTTTAAAACCAAATATACTTCATTCAACATATTTAAAAACATTATTTATCAACATATTGCTAATTTCAATTAATTAGTTCTTATTTAAATTATAAAATAAATATATTAATCACATTTTATAAAATATAGTTTAAAATTAAAATATTAATTATTCAAATTAAATGATATAACTTTTTATTATTTTTCTATTATCAGAATCTTATTTCAAATTATATTAAATAATCAGTTATGGTAAAATACCACAAGAATATTAATTATCTTAAACTTAAAGTATTTATAAAATTAATTTATTAATTCTTAATAAATTATTCTCTAAAAATAAAGAACTTAAATTAAATTATAAATTATTCATAATAGAAGTTACTTAAATTAATTTATACAATTCTTTCTTATTTTTCAATTATTGAAATTATGTGAAATATTCAATTATAATAAAGAGTATATAAATATTCTAATTAATTTAAACTTTATTTATCATGAAACTCTATTTAAGTACCATCAGTAAAATAATTTTTTTAAAATAAAATTCTCAAAAATTATAATAAATCATAAATAACTTATTATGTCATTTTCCGAAAACTTGAGTTGTTACATTCTACCCACCTTAAAAAAATTGTTGTCCTAAAAAATTGTTATGATAAAATAAATTCGAACTTAGATCAAAGTAATCAAAATTTATAAACAGAAGTATAGGCATTGGCAAAAATGAATATTTAAAGGAATTAAAGTAAGCAATTAAACTCGCAGGCAAGCAAAGGTATACAGGAATAATAAGGTAAGGTTGAAAAATAAGCAACTTATATGCTGACGAGAAAATCCAAAACAAGGAATTCAAATGAAAACAATGAAGAGATAGCACGAGTTCACGTGGCACGAATAAAGGTTATATGTCGAAACGAAGTTCGCTTCATAAACTCTAACGCTCCCAAACCTCGCAATTCGCATTACCTATAACTTCTATTTCGTCTATAATAACCCATTAGTGTTCCAATGTACGTACATCATTAGTATTAAGTTGGCCAGTCCTAATACCATGAAGCATGCAACAGTAAACTAACAATGTTATCCATCAGACAGTCATGCATATAAGACTTAAACTCTTGTTATCAGAACAAGTCATAAAGCATGACAGACAGTCACAGTATGCAGTGAAGCATAGTCAGTCCATTCCCAAGGCTCTAACAGAAACGAGCTGCTCTGACACCAAAATGTAACAACTTCACTATCAGAATGTCACGCTTCTGGTTGTGCCACTCTGATAGCAAGAAGTATTACGACGACTTCATGTACTTAATAATAAAATATGAACTTTTGACTCGAAACTGTATCGCTATTTTATTTGAAAAACCAAAAAAATACTTTTACAATAAAATAAAAAAGCATATACATAAACAAAAATTCTTACCCAAGTAACTTATACATATTAGATACATACAAATCATACAACTCCTATCCCTCTTACAAAAATTATAATATTAATGGCGAGGAAAAAATAATAATAACTAAACTAATACGTCCATATCGCATAAGTTAAACTAAAAAAAAATTCTTCATAAGCGTCTTCATCCGTTTCCTGAAAAGAAAGTCTGTAGGGGAGTGAGAACATCGTCCTCGAAAGGATTCTCAGTAGATGATTTTTAAGAATTGTCGTAAGAAGATATTGTAATTAAAACTATTTTCAAAACATTGTAATTATCAACTTATTATTCAAATCTAAACTTGTATTTCTCTTACAAAAATTCCATTTAAAATAACATTTTAATCAAAACTTATTTCTAATCTAGTCAATCATCGCCTCAGGCCCAAACATAATCAAATCTTGGCCTCTGGCCCAAATCGAAACAATTCACCATCGAAACTCAATCTCAACAGAATCAATCACAAAAACAATCAAATTCAAGGCAAACACATTTACAGAATAGTTACCAATTAAACAGAATTCATCAAATAAGCAAACTAAAACACTTAAGCACACCCAAACAAATCACACAAATGCAATATGATGCATGTCTATCCCTAACGCATGTAATAAGCTCATTTGTCGATTTCGACCCACACCCGACGCAATCTGACTCGCAATCCAGATAAAGCATTCCAGCGGCATAACCTCTACAAGGTCCCAAACCTTTGCAGGCGTTGATTCTCCAGCTGAAGTATGTCGAATATGACCTCTGCAAGTACTTGTAGGCGCTGATTCTCTAACTGAAGCATGTGCCCCTTTCTCCTGGAAGCTATTCCATATACACAGGCATCCTCGCACAATCATTCCCATTAGCACCTTAACCACTTACTTTCCGTCACCCTCTTGTGACCTTTTAATCATTTCATAAATCACACGTGCCATGTTCCCTTTTCCCTTTCTTTCTTCTTCTTAACAAACCGAACTCAAATAATAACTTATACATAATTTATCCTCAAAAGATTGAATTTAAAATATTATACTTTTCTTAATAAATCAAAGTGAAAACAAGACTCTTTCCGTAATAAATCGAAATAAATTATATTCTTAAAATCAGATTTGCTTTTAAATAACGCTTTAAACAAAATTTTAAAGTTTTTATAAAAATTTCGGCAGCGTTTCCTTTAAAACTGGGACTTTTGCTACCTTTAAGGGTCCCAACCAAAATATTTCTCAACCATTTTTCAACCATTTCCAATGACTCAAACTAACTCCAAAATCAGAAATCATCTTCCAAAACTCAATTCATAACCAACAATTCAAACCAATTTCAAATGTTAAATCATTTTCAATTCACAGAATCATTTTCGATAAATCAGCAAAGTCCATTCCTAATATCTCAAATCGTTTCAAATACCAATTCATTTTCAATATCCAATTAACCCCAAACCAAGAAAATCATTTTACATAGCATTTAATCAAACCAACTTTCTAACTCAATAATTATAATTAGAAACAATCACAATTCGATCATCATCATAACAATCTTAAATCAAGTACAACACCTAACTAAGCATCTTCAATCAATCAATAAACTATTCAAACTAACATTTACATTCATTTTAGACAACTCAGTTCAATTCATAAAACTTACAAAATCATAAAAATATTTTTTTATATCTATATCGACTTAAAACAATTCTTAGTAGTAAATTAAGTTTAAGAAATTGCCCCTACCTTGACAAGCCGAAACCCAAAAACCAAACACATCAAGGAAATCTTTTCTCTTAGCGCGCAATCCACGGCAGCCGTAATTATAGCAACTCTAATCACGGCACATAAGAACCGAAACTCAACCCTAAAGTATTAATGTTGCAAAGACCTTAGAAACATATAACAAAGCAGCGGCTAAAAGAATTTGGAACAGAAAATAGCTTACCAAACTTACGAATAGCCGAGAAAATGGAACGGTGGTCACTTCGTTGATGACGCGGCAGCTCGATGTCACTTGCACGACTACTAAACTCAGCATACAAGAACCACAAGTTGGCCATACGTTACCATCATCTCAGTTACTATAACAGGCTATGACGAAAAACTGATTTCAAAGGTTTCAGAGACGATAACACTTGCCAAGAGAAAAGGAACTTCAGTGGCGGTTTTTGGCGGCAGAGGCGACGAAAAATGACGACGAAGGTGCGTCGGTTTCCAGGCCCGCAACATTCTCCCTCACTCATGACTCTGCTCCTCAACGGTGATGATGGCTTCTCAGTGAGGATGCGACTGGGTGCGGCGGCAACGCGTGGCTTCCCTCCTCCTTCGCATCTCTCTTTCTCTCTCGCCTCAGATCTGATTCTTGACGGCGGCAACAATAGGACGCGGCGGCGGTAAGCTCCTCCCTCCTTCTCTGGTGTGCGATAGCGTCCCTTCCTCCTCTTCTCTGGCGCTAGCTTTGATGGATCAACAGTGACGGTGGTGCGACGCAAGCTCTTTCTTCTCGACAGCACAGCAGTGACGACGGTTCAACAGCAGGTTGACAGCGTCATGGGAAGCTTCGGCGGCGGCAAATTGGTGGCGACGTGGTGGTGCGATGGTAAGCATGGATGGCGTCAGATCGGTCGTGATGGAGGCAGCAACATGGGCTACATCTCCTCTTCACTTTCGGACGCGGGCTTTCTCTCACTCTCTGAATCTCGTTTCTTTCTCTCTTCTCTGTACCATTGGGAAAAATGCTAGGGTTGAGGGATGATGATGAGTGAGTGAAAGGGGGAAACGACGCTGGGGTGAGGGATAACTGGGTTTGGGTTTCTCTATTTGAAAAATTAGGGTTTGTGATTTAATTTGGGAACTAGGGTTAGAAATTAGGGATTTTATAAAAAAAAATAAAGGATATATATGAATAGATATTTTGATAAAATTGGGGGATATAGTAATTTTAAAACCAAATATACTTCATTCAAAATATTTAAAAACATTATTTATCAACATATTGCTAAGTTCAATTAATTAGTTCTAATTTAAATTATAAAATAAATATATTAATTACATTTTATAAAATATAGTTTAAACTCAAAATAATAATTATTTAAATTAAATTATATAATTTTTTATTATTTTTCTATTATCAGAATCTTAATTTGAAATTATATTAAATAATCAGTTATGGTAAAATACCACAAGAATATTAATTATCTTAAACTTAAAGTATTTATAAAATTAATTTAATAATTCTTAATAAATTATTTTCTAAAAATAAAAAACTTGAATTAAATTATAAATTATTTATAATAGAAATTACTTAAATTAATTTATACAATTTTTTATTTTTCAATTACTGAAATTATGTGAAATATTTACTTATAATAAAGAGTATATAAAAAATCTAATTAATTTAAACCTTATTTATCATGAAACTCTATTTAATTACTATCAGTAAAATAATTTTCTTAAAGTAAAATTCTCAACAATTATAATAAATCATAAATAACTCATTATGTATTTTTCCAAAAATTTGGGTTGTTACAAATGTATTGGAGTTCACCTAATACATTGACGAATTTTTAGACATTTAGCAAAGTTACGTCAACAGTAAATTTTAAGAAAAATTTGAGGTTCATCTAATTAACGAACTTTAGATAGTTCGTCCAATTATATAAAGTGATTTTCTCTCTTATTTTTCACAACTATAAAAAATTTATTCTCTACTCTCATCACTTTCTAAATTTACTCTGGTATTTTTTTCTATCTCACATCAATTTTTAAATAAATTTTTAAATTATTTTTTTTGTTTTTAAGTTATTTTTATATATAATTTATTTAATGTTATTTATTTAAATATTTAGAGTAAATGTTTTATAGAAATCAGTATTATAATAGAGATTTAGAGTTAATTATTTAAATAATAATATAATAGATAATAATTATAAAACGTATTTATTTGAGATAATATATTGTTTTATTTAGATTATATTATATTAGATAATTTAAAATATTGATGTATTTGAAAAATATTTAAATGAATATTTCTTTTAAATTTGTTATGTAGATTTAATACGTTTTAATTTTTATATTACGTTTAATATGTTATAATAGCCCAATATCTCGTATGTTGGTTATATTTGTTGGGATAATTTTTTAGATTAGGTTACTTTAATTATTGGTAGTTGTAAAATATATATTTTAGTTAAAAGTTGTTGATATTAATTTTTAAATATTTTATTTAAATGATTTTGATAGAGTAAAATTTGTTAGACCAAGCACATTCTTTATAAATTAGATAAGGTAGAGTATATTGTTGGCAAATTTGGATAATTGATATAATTAACATTTAAGTTGTATCCTTAATAAATACAAAATTTGTATTATTTTGAGCATGAATTTTATATAAGTTTGTTTTAGTCTAATACGGTGTTACAGATGCAATAGAATTTATTAATAAAATCTAATGAGCGTATTAAAATATACCTCAGATGTGTTGGTTTTGAGTATGTAGTTTATATGGTTGATAGGGCTGCACATGAATCGAATATTATCCGCATATCTGTGATAATTATCCGTATTTGATCCGTATTTTGTGGATATTATCCAATTTGCAGTCTGATAGGATCAGATAGCAGATATTACACTTGAAAGCTTTTACACAAAGAAGAAACATCTACAACACCCAATAAAACATAACACTGTCATTATTACCACGCCAAGATTGTCTTGCGAATTGTACCTAAGTACCTAAATCACCATAGTTGTTAGAACATATTAAAATATAATTAATAATATGTAACTGAATCCAATGTAATGAATATGACCGGGTAAATATATTTGCATTGCGAATAACCACTTAGAAAACTTGTTGTATGATTCTTTTTAATATCCATATTCTATCAATGACTCTTTACTTTGCAAGTCAAATTTTTCTGTACGATATTTTGTAACCAAAGTGATTCTCAATAGATCTTTCAAGAACTCTTATACTAATCATTGGATCTACTTTGATCATTGTGAATATGTGTCGAATTACCACCTACGAATCCAACCTTCTATGGTCCTGGCCTATTGATGTTTACGTGCAAGAATGAGGCCTGTTGTATCTCTTTACCTCCCATTTTCTTGTTTGCGACAATAAAAAATATGTATGCTCCATTGACAACTCGATCCAAACTGAGTGCATTGCATAACATACTTCAACTAGTCACTTTCTAATATCTTATACTTCATAGCCATACTCTTGATGATGTATATCTTAACTGTCATAATGATTTCTTTTTTGTTTATAAACTGTTGTCTTATATTAAACTCATTTGTTAGATCATTCTAGGGGTTTCTTGAATAAAAGACCAATCTCAATTTATTACCTTGAGATTCAACATGAAAAAACGAACAGGATAATAAATGATACAATCAGAAAATAGTAGGCTCTATCATTGCGACTTGCGAGACTGTGAAGTTGTTTATTTATTTCTCTTCCTTATCAGGTATATCCACAGGTTCATCCTCTACTTCTTCATCGTCGGACACATGGTTAACTTGATAAAGATCCATTATTGGGTCTCTGATTGCAGAACCATCATGATTTTTTAAATCCGCTTCCAACATCCCATTAATAATTCATTATAATCATCGGGATTTGACCCCCTGACTTTTTTCATGTGGCATATTTAGATTAACCATGGACTTTTGTTCTAGTTGTCCCATCTAAAAAGTTGTCATCATAAACTTCTGAAAAAGTTCTCTCACATAGGTCCATCAAAAATACAAATAACTCCAATAGATGGACATTTCAAAATTATTGTGCTAATTCCTAATTAAACGTTTGTCTTTGTCATAATGTATTCAATATTTATGTCAGCTAAAAAATCGTTTGAAGTGATAATGACATAATAATAATAATAATAATAATAATAATAATAATAATAATAATAATAATAATAAAGTATCATCTATGAAAATAAACTAATAAAAAATTAAATACACGCTGTGAATAACAACACAATACTTTTTGTAAATAAAAGTGTCGTCTACCTCCATCAGATATCTATAACAAATTTGTCCCACTTTTTTTTTTGTGTTGTTGGCTAAGCATGTACTAAAAAATTCTTCAATGTCATTAAATACCTCACATCAGCTAGTAAGTATACAAAGGTCGATTAAACAAAATTAAGTACAATAAATTCATTTTGATCAAATACGATTTTTCTATCATAATAAATTGATAACAATGACATTTTTAACATTTTAAATGGTAAGAATCGAAATAAAAAGTTATGTAAAGGTAAATGAAGAGCACATGTTGTCATTTATAAGATGTATTTTGTGCCATAGAAGGGAAACAAGTTCGTCAAATGGATAGGCGAACATTGGGTATAGCATCAAATTTGCCGTTGTCTCAAAAGAATTTCGGTAATATCATGAAGTTTGCCGATATATTGGACAAACTTCAACACATTTGCAAAAATTTACTATTTGGTTGGGCGAATGAACTTGTTAAAATTAAAAAAAAAAGAAGAGTAAAGGACATTTTCGTCCCTGACCTTTTTTTTCACGGACATTTTCGTCCTCAAGGAATGGAAAATACATTCAAGTCCCTGACTTCTGAAAAACGTAGACATTTATGTCCTTCCGTTGAATTCAGCCGTTTGCACTGAACGGAAAAGGATGAGCTGGCAGAGGTGGCGCTGAGGTGGCCGTAACGGAGGACAGGTGGCATGAGCATTTCGTAACAGGACGTATAAGTCCCTGGAGACAAAAATGACGCCGTTTTTGTAACCTCCCCCAATTTCTCTGCATTTTTTTCTTCCTTCGTCCTTTTTCCCTTCCATTCTTTTTTTTCGGCCCCTGCCTCCATCACCACCACACAGCGGCACCTCCGTCAGCCACTATCAATGCTGGCGAAACTACTAGAAGCTTAAGCAACTAAAAGCTTCCACCATCATAACTTTCACCTTCTCATGTCCCTATCGTCTTTTCGTTCCTTTGTACCCATTTGGCACCACCGTGCTTCCAACCACCGGAGCTTGGGCCTCTTTGACGTCACGCAGCGTATGAAGTTGCCGCCGCCTCTCAAATGCTCCGCCGCATAACCCGACCAGGAAACCAAGGTTCCCGCCACTTGCCTTCTCTTGAATGTGTTGCAACTATTTGATGGTGCTTGCAATTGAACTGTTCTATGATTTGATTCTGTTAGGGTTTTGGCTTGATGTGTGTGTTTGCCATATTGTTGTTTTATGTTTGATTTTTTTTGGTCTCTGAATTTTGTGGTGTGAAGGGTATTATTTGCAGGCAATGTGTTTGAAAGAATGTGTGAGTGACATTTTTATGTTTTGTGTTTGATAGGTGTTCCTCTTCCTTTGGTTGGGATGGTGGCGTATGGCTTGGTTGCGGCGCTTAGTCTGCAATTGGCCACAAATAAGATGTTGCCTTTTGGGATTGGCAGGTCCAGCTCCCAGCTCATGATGTTCCATTCTTTTTGAGTGCTTTCTCAGATTTGCAGCAGCATTGATTAGTAAGAAATTTGACTGCTGGTGGCCTAACAAACATGTGAATTTCTATGAAACGATACTGAACTCTCTCTTGTTGAGTAGCTCATGTCCTTTATCTTTGTACAAGGGTTGAAGAAGTTCGTATAATTTTAGGCTTTTAGCTGTTGTGCGTTGGAATAACGCTATTCTTTTAACTGTTTTTACATTTCCAACTCTTTTGTTCCTCTTAATCTGAACGTTGTCTAATCTGTTTATGATGATGTACAGGAATACATACATTTATTCTGAACCATCATGGGCAATAGTCCAGCACCATTTTCTGATATTGGCAAAAGGGTAAAAGGTAAACCTGAACTTAACTTCATTCCACGATATATACACATTCTTTAAGATTATTGTCCGAAGTTATTCTTTATATACAGTTGAATATATTCATGATTATCTGCTAGTTCATGATATGTTATCCCATCTTATTTCTTGTGTTGTAATTATAGTGCTTGACCACAGCGCATGAAGATTTACAGTGATATGGGATTATATTAAAATCAAATGTTTCTTGTACTATTTTTTGAGTATGGAAATGCCTTGTGAGTACTTTAAATATTGAAACCCATCATGATATCTTAACTCAAATATCATAATAAGTCTAGTATATATAAAGCCTACAATGCTACATGTTTGGAGACTTTATAAGTATCTGTCGCTTGAAATCCTTTAGATGGTTGGCTTCTTATCAAGCCATATCTAAATTTGTTATAATATACTTGGCATTAAGTTGTGAACATTGCAATTCTTATGTAGATCTTTTGTACAAGGATTACAACTTTGATCAGAAGTTTAGCTTGTCAATTGCTAGCACCATTGGATTGGTAATGTTTATCCTTATTTCTGCTATTACTTTTTTTTGTTTAATTAGGTTAATTTTTAGATTTTCTTTTTAATTGATGCTTACTAGATACAAAATCTCGTAGCTTCAATATGACATAATTTTAATATCACAACCACAATTGTGTAAACACTACATAATTTCAAATAATATATAAATTCATAACTGTTTATTTGATTTTTTATTTTTATTTTATTGGATTATGAAACATTTATTATTGTTATTAATTCGTTAAAGATACTCATAATATTCCATTCTTTTTTAGTGCTTTCTCAGGTTTGCAGCTTGATTAGTCAGAAATTTGACTGCTGGGTTATGAATATTGTTCCTGTTAGTAGCACAAATTCCATGTACTATCAATTCCCCCAAAGTACCTTTACGATCTTGTTAGTGTTTTGTAATATTCTGCAATTTTTATAATTTAGGTGTGAAGCATTTGACACCTACCCAAGAACCTATGATAATGTCTATGTGTTGGATTTCAAGACATTACCAAGGCAATGGGGTGGCAAGTCACATTGAAAGATACATCTGAGGGGCCTCATACTAGTTATAGAGTATTGGTGTGTGACAAGCACCTGCTACATGCTTGAAACAAAATGGGAGGGTCAGCTTAGCAGAGAGATGAGAGAAAGTGAGAAGAGAGAGACTAATGGGAGTAAGGGAGTGAGAAAGGGAAGAAGACGCGAAAAGAGAGGAAGGATGAGGTCGTCGGCATTGATGGTGGCTGACGGAGGCGCGGCTGTGCGGCGGTGATGGAGGCAGGGGTTGAGGAAGAAGAATGGAAGGGAAAAGGAACGAAGGAAGAAGAAAAGGGCAGATGGGGGAGGAGACGAAACGGCGTCGTTTTCGTCTCCAGGGACTTATACGTCCTGTTACGAAATGCTCCGTCTCTAGGGACTTATACGTCCTGTTACGAAATGCTCCATGCCACCTGTCCTCCGTTACGGCCACCTCAGCGCCACCTCTGTCAGCTCATCCTTTTCCGTTCAGTGCAAACGGCTGAATTCAACGGAAGGACATAAATGCCCACGTTTTTCAGGGGTCAGGGACTTGAATGTATTTTCCATTCCTTGAGGACGAAAATGTCCATAAAAAAAAAGGTTAGGGACGAAAATGTCCTTTACTCAAAAAAGAATTTTGAAATATAATGACAGATTAATTTATTTTAGAAATCAATAATTTTTTTATTTTATAACAAAAAAATTCTATTATTTAAGTATGTAGAAGATTAATTATTATATTTTTATCGAAAAAGATTATTTATTCTCTTTTTAATTCATGTTATACATTAGAACAGAAGAACAAGTACATATTTTTAAAATTGAATCAAAATATTATTAGTTTCATATATAAGCCGGAGGATGATAATGCATTTTAAAATTATTAATGTTAATTTTATATAACAAACTTCTTTTTTATTTTTCTAAAATACTCCATGTTGCATGGGTAGATATATACAAAGAATTAAAAAATAAAAAATAGAAGGTACAGTAAAATTAATGAAAATTGAATTAAGAGTAATTTAATCATTTTAAAAATGATAAAATTATTGATCTTGTACTTATTTATGTAAACATAGAAATTGAGATCAATAACTTTATTCATATATATATAACTTCTAACTTATATGCTTACTCAATATATATACATTTCACGTAAAATTAATTAGAATATAATTATTATCAACAACGTCGTGATAATTATTGAATAACAAAAATACTTCATAAATGACAAATAGTAATTACTAAATTAATTATCAAATATATTATCAACAAAATAATAAATCATCAAAATAATCTAATTTTTTTATAAAAAAAATTAAATAATCAAATGTTTCATAATCATCAAGTAATCAAACGTTTTAATAACAATATAATCAAAATTTTTATGAATATAAAAAAATAACTACCACTTTATCTTTTATATTTTTTATCTGTACTTTAATTATAAATATAAATTTAATTTAATTATATTATTTATGAAATGTCAATATAAATATGAATCAAGTTTAATTATACTATTTATAAAATATTTAATTATAAATATAAATATGTGATTATTTGATATCTCATTATAATATTTTTTATATGAGTGATTGTTTGATAGGTTATTTTTATTTTATATCTACATAACAGTTTTAGAATTCTAACTCTTATAAATTTGCTCTTAAAATTTTAAAATTTCGAATTATAAAAAAAATTACGAGAGAAATTTGGGCATTAAGATATTCCACAAAAAAAGTTATAACAAATAAAAATTTATTTGAAGAGATTAAACACATGATTAAAGGTAAAGGAAGAGAGCAAATGAAAAAAGGCCGTAAAAATGTTATAATCAACTCTTATTAAAGTTTCAAACATTTTTTTAAAATTAAATTTCTTTCTCCTATTCTCTTTAAGTAGTATTTTCGAATTCTTTATAATCTTCTTAAAATTATTCAAATTTAAAATGCTTGCTGCTCTTATTTGCTAATTATATAACTTTGTTATTCATCCAATTACCATTCACATCTAGTTTTTTTCTTTTTTTTTTATTATTCTGTTCTTTTTGTACCATTTTGACATTGCTCTCTATTCTCTTTAATTTTGTGGTTTCATAAGTTTCTTCTGTTTTGAGTCAGCTTCAATTTTTTTTTGCATATTCTTATCTCATCTTCTTTTAGTCTAATCCCATAACCACTAAAGTCTCCTATTTTTGGGCTTGGTAGTTATATTAGGATATATGTTTTTTAGTTTTTCTTTGTCCTAATTTTATAATTGAGCTCCTTTTTAGCTTGAGATCCATAAGAGGTGTTTTAGGATTATGCTTACCTATGTTAAAAGTTTATACTCCATTTTCACAAACTTTTTGCTTTTCTCTTTTTTAATTCTTTGATAATCTTTCCAATCTCATTTATAACCCTTAAATCATGCTGCTCTGGTCCATTCTCCATCCTTTTATTAATTATTTGTATTGTGATTTCTTCTAACTTTTTCTCTTTTCTGGTTTTCATATCCATAACTGCTTCATGCTTTTCTGAGACATCTTCAATTTTTTTAATTTAGAATTATGTTTGATATCCACTCTATTTTTTATTTCCTATTTCTTTTCAAGTTTTCTGTTCTTCTATTATATTCTCTACACTTCTCATTCTTCCTCTTAGTTTGTACAACTGTACGAACCTGACATCTAGATTAAATAGAAGAATGAAATAGTAGTAGAAGGGTAAGGAAGATGCAATGATATCGGTGAGATATCGTCTAATTTTTTAGTATTTGCTTGTATTATACAGTAAAAAAATTGAGTGACAAAATTATCAGATATTTGAAAGAATTGATTCTCTCTTAGTGCCTAATCCTATCTTTTCTCTTTTTATTTCATGCTCTTTCACTATTTTCCACAGTCTTTTGTACTTTTCACCTCTCTCTCATAACATAATGCTTCTCTCTCACTCACTTTTCAACTAGGTAAGTTAGTTAAAAAATTCGCCTTAGCCCATATTTACTTAATTACAATTAGGTCCCTAATTTAATAAACTTAGTACCTAACAATACTCTTTCCTAAAGAATCACCTTGTCCTCAAGGTAATGAAAAAGAAACTAAACAATATTCCTAAAATATAATAGGCTGCCTCCAAGTCCTCGCAAAGAAATATGCTTGCAGCAGAATTATGTCCATCATCCGAGTATCATTTTTTGAAGAACAAACACCCGTTATGAGAATTTATCATAAGCATGGAGCTCCTCAATGTCAGGAACCCAATGTTTGTAACTATCTTTATAGCAAGTGAGAAAGTTATCAATATTAAGCCATATTCCTTAGCTAAATGATATAGCTTTTCACTCCTATCATATCCTCCCAGATCCCGAGTTATTAATCCCTAATTAGTAATTGGCTAGTCTTGATCCTTAAAAAATTGCAACCTATAACTATTTGCTCACTGTGCGTAAAATCTTGATCAACTACATATTCTTAATAATCTCTAAACCACTCATTAAAGAAATTGGTGTTACCCTCAATCCCGACCTCTATAATACCAGAATCAAAAGGTGTATTTCTAATGATAGAATTGTCACAAACATCTTTTTTACCCACTCTAACAATGTAGATTGAAATTTGCAGTGACTGTAACCCTCTTTGATGAAAATTTTCAGAGGTATTCATAATTATTTTTCTAAAATAAGCTTTGAAACTTGATTAGATGCTAATTAAGTATTTATCTGGTTCATTTCAAACTACTTCCATAAGGTATTCCTTATTTTTAACCTCACTATTTACTCTCTCACGAACCTTCTTAGTTAACCAGAAATTAGAGATGGTGGAATTTGTTATTCAAATGCCCTTAGGCATGAAATAGGAATGTGTCCCTTTAAATTTCGATCCATCTCTATGCTGCATTATTACTGCCATATATTCCTTAGTTTTTAATATTTCTATTGCATACAACAACCTAACAATAATTTATATACTAACCACAATTTCAATACCATCCACATAATCACACTTATAACATACTCAATCATTCCAACACCTAAAATATTCAATTCTCTATTTTCTCCACTCATCCAACAAAATTTCAAAGTTTATAATACTACCATACCGTTTATTCTACATTTAATTATTCAATTCATTCACAGCTTTCATTCAAAATTCTACCAATGTATACAATTCAAATCTCCCTTAAACATACTAAACAACTAATGAATTTTCACTTATCATAACTAAAATCAAATGTCAAACCCAGCCAAATTTAAGCCTAAAATCATGTTCACTTGTTTCTCTCTATTTCTACCTACCTCTGCACTCAACAATTCACCCTATAATCTACACGTAAACCAAAATTAAATGTGGTTTCTCTTATTCTTTTTTTGTGTACGTGATTGACCTTGCTTGCGAGGCGCCATTTAGGTCTCCTATCCACACCAAACAATCGATATCAAGGTGATCAGTCTCAATATCTCTAGCTCAGCGCTTCAATTATCCCAAAATGAGCTCACAAACAAGCATGCTATACATATCAAACAGATATCCTAAATAGCATGAAAGAAAAATGACCCAGAGTATTCAATGAAGCACAATCGGTCCATTTCTCAGGCTCACAAGGACGAACCGCTCTCATACCACTTAATGTAATACCCCGTCACCCTAAGCCTTACTTCTAACCATAAAGCAAAGGATAACAAAGTATCACGATAGTTCTAAAGCTCATACCATACCATATATGTATGTATATATATATGTATATATATATATATATGTATATATATATGTATATATATATACATATATATATGTATATATATATATATATATATACATATATATATATATATATATATATGTATAGAAAGAAGTAGTAATACTAGAAGTCCGATGAAGAAATAAAGTTCAAAATTGCATAAAGCAGAATTACAAAGCGCAAAGCGTTCACACAAACTAACTAAATGTGTAAAGGGGGAGCAAGATACAACAATATACAATAATAGTCAAGATAGATATAAATATGATATACAAAAAGGAACTAGTCCAAACCTGCGGAGTTTAGGCTGGCTAGTCAAACTGAATATAATAGAGTTTTGAAGTTTAAAATAGCAAATATAACCTATCTCTCAAAGTTTTCAGAAATAAAGCCTCTAAGGCAACACAGTTAAATATACAAAAGGTGAGAGAATAACTACAACAAAAGTAAAGTAGAATAAAACATAAGAAAGATCATCCTCTGATTTGTCACCACATTCGCAAACTCACCGAGGTGGGTTGTGACCTGTATTTGAAAAACAACAACAATATATGGTATAAGAACCGGAGGTTCTCAGTATGGTAATAGTGCCCAATATGCAAGATATAAGGTTCCGGGACGCCAAAGGCAATCCTAGAACTTCACATCGATACATATATTCAAGCTAAACGAAATAAATAACTTAAACTATAAACCATAAACAAGGTTATCTGAACTTATAGGATTTCTAACTAATACCAAATCACACTGCTGTCCCACAGCCTTCGCCAGCCTACCCTCCTCGCAATCCCATCACCACCGCCTACCTAACCTCTTCAGTACCAGACAATTGCAGATAATGCAAGCAAGTAAAACAACTAGCAAGTAAGCATATTATACATTTAGGCAAAAGATGCAATTAGGCAAAGCAAGCAAATCCCATAGAAGATGCACATGATAAATGCATGTTCTATTGGCTCGTGATATCACTTGTCGGTCTATACATGCCAACTCGATATATCTTTTCGGATGTTGCCTTTCTCTCACATCCGAAGATATAGCACCTGGCACGCTTTTGTTTCGAGGATATAGTTCCTGGTACACTTGCATACATCATTCCGAGGATATAGTGCCTGACACACTCTTGCGGCAGAAAAGGTTATCAATAATAATTCAATCCCAGGGATATAGTGCCCTGTTCACTATTATTCCAAGGATATAGTGCCTAAAACACTTTCAATATCCAACCAGTCTATCAACCTCAAATCATCATCAATCATCACCATTTTCTCATCCCAATCCATTCTAAATTCTCAAGTCTCAACATTCCAGGGATATAGTGCCCGACACACTATCTTTCCAAGGATATAATGTCTGGCACGCTCTCTAAACATCCAACAAGTTCATCATTTCTTCCCAAGTTCTCAACTCATTATAAGCATTCCCATTTCTCAAACTCTCCTCAATTTAATACTTCACAACTCAACATTTACAAACTTCATCCATAACCTTCTAAAACCTAATTCATCATCTTCCAAACTCATGGCAGAAAATATTTAACCTTAAGTCATTTAACCCATCCTCAATAGCCTCAAGGCCTAATCGCTATTTATAAGTCTTAAACATAAGTTAAAAAAGTTTGGAAGGATAAAAGAACCTTTAAAAATGAAGAAAAATAAATTTTTAGCAAAATAAGGGTCTTACGTACACAAACTTCTGTCATGCATACCCACAAGGTGGAAAAAAGGGTGGTCGCGTATGCGACACCTCCCTTGCGTACGCGAGAATTCCAACCCGAGGGGAATCCTCGTGTCGCGTGTTTAAATTACGCATGCTAGTTCCCGCGTACGCGAGATCACCTGGCAGTGAAAAATGCTCGCGTTGCGTGCACAGTTCTACGTATGCGAGCCTTAGCAAACTTAAAAAATTTTGTAAAGTTGCAAAAATCAGATTTTGGCATCTAACTTCTGATGTTCATAACTTCCTCTACAAAATTTCATTTTCTTCAAACTTTATATCATTTTAAAGCTCTCAAAACTATCTTTAATTTGAAATAAAAGTCACTCAATTTTAAATTTTGAGGCTCAAGTTATGATCGACCAAAATTTAACAAAAATAAAATTTTATCAAATTCAACAAAATTCTCTAGTTTCCAAAACTTCAAAACCAAAATAAATCGAACACACCCAAAACAACCCAAATATCCATAGTAAACACTCTCTAACCATTTCTCAATCATTCAATCACTTACACTATTTAATAAACACCTCAACCAACTCCAAATTCAATCTAAAACACATCAAAGCTTCTCAATATTACAATTCAATATTTTCAACAATCATCAATATTACATATATCAAATCTCTCATCCAATTAATCTCATTATCATCAATGCATATCAAATCCCAACATATCATCAATATTCATCATTAATCATTCATTACTATCATCAATTTCTTTCAACATAATTAATAATCAACATCAACAAATCATAATCAATACCATTTATCATCATAAATCATCAATCATCATCATATTAGGATCCATCATAACCATATCTCAACACATACATTTTATCTATTCTCAACAACATACATATATCACAAACACAACCTAAACAATCATATATTCAATTCAATTCTATCATGTGGTCCACTAGCCTAAGTTTAACGCAACATTATATATTACATAAAAAAAGCCGAAATCGTACCTTGACCGATCTCCAATATGCACAAAATCACCAAATTTGATTCCAACAAGCCTCCAATCACCAACAATCCACCAAACTCAATTCCAATACTCCAAATCAACTCCAATAATCACAATTTCAAGCTATACATACCACTATTACCACAGTTAATACCTAGAGTTTACCAAATTTACAAATTCACAAATTCACAAATTTACAAGGATAAAAAGTTTTCTTACCTTTCCTAATAGTGTTTGGGGAAAAGCTTGACAATCGCTCGCTACTAAAATTCACTTGAACCATTAAAATCACAAAACTTATTCAAAAACCAAACGTAAAATTGCGAATTTTATTAGGGCAGAAACTGGAGTATGAATTTCAAAATCTTACGAACTTTACTTAGCTATAATTGAAGAGATTGTTGAGAGCTTCGCATGGCCGCAAATGGTTCGTTAATGGAGCACCGTAGCTCAAATTATGGTTCTCGGAAGGTGACAATGAATAGTAACACCCCTTTTCTTCTCCCTTCTCTTCACTCACCGTTGCTCCCTCTTTCTAGGGCTGAAAATGAGCTTGTTGGCTCATTAATTGAGTTTATATATGTTGGGGTTTGGCCCAACTTGGGCCTAGTCTAACTTGTTAGCGTTTTTGTCCCATTTGACTCAACTTTGGGCCAAATCTTTATAATTAGCGCTCGGTTTTTAACTTTAAATATTTTTCTAAGTTCTTCTACAGTTTTTATTGCTCTCACAAAGTACCGAACAGATTTAAGCTGGTACTGCTGGCTAATTCACCGGTACGCATTTTTACGCATATTTTAGCAGAAAAATTCTTTTTCCCGCTCAAAAAAATACTGAATCCGAATTTCACCTTTATATTTTCAAAATAACATTTCTATATTTTTGAACCTATCCCGGGCAATTAAATTATTATTTTATTCTAATTACTCGGTTTATTATTTTATTCTAAAATTCGGTTCTTACATCGACAGGCAAAGGTGTTGCGGATCAGGCTGCTGGTTGTGGTCGTAGCCGTGGCCAGAGTAGAGGGAGGATTTCTTCCAATACCATTGGGACTTCTACAGCTGAGTAGTCCACCTATAGAAGTTAGGCAGCAACTGGTTCCCGTCCACCACCTCCCATCGTGCGGTTGACTATTTGGCTTGATGACGGCACGAGATAAGTATCGGGTTCAGTCTCATGTATTTTCTATTTACGGTTGCCTGGTTATTATTTTAAGTTTCAATGATTATGATTTCTGTTTAGTAGATTTAGGTTGATTTGGTTATTGTTTTAAGTTTCAATGATTATGATTCCTGTTTAGTGGAGTCCGAGGAAGGCGTGGACTTGAGGCTGCAGGTGTAGGAGCTCCAACGCAGTCTTCAACTACAGGCTCAAGAGCTTAACAATTATTTGGAGAGGTATCAGGTAGGGGTGTGCATGGTTCAGTTTTTCTATAAACTGAACTGAAACTGCACTAAACCATTTTAAATGGTTTAAAAACTGAACCAAACTGCTTTGTCACATATGAAACTGGTTCTAAACCAGTTTATAATACAGTGCACCAGTTTAAACCAGTTCATAAAAATAAAACTGGTTTTAATTAAAAAAATCAGTTTAAACTTGTTTATAGGCTAAAACTAGTTTTCACACTCTTCCTCTTTCTTTCCCTCTCTCTCTCCCCTTTTTCTCCCCACTCTCACTCTCTCTCTCCTCTCCCTTTCTCTCTCCCTCCCTCCCTCTCTCTCTCCCTCCCTCCTCCCCTCCTCTCTCTCTCTCTCTCTCTCTCCCTTCCCCTCTCTCTTCCTCTCTGTCTCTCTCCTTTTCCTCTTCTACTCTCTCTCTCTCTTCTTCCCTCACTCTCTCCTTCTCCCCTCTCTCTCCTTTCTCTCTTTTTTCTCTCTCTTCTCCTCTCCCTTTCTCTCCTTTCTCTCTTTCTTTCTCTATCTTCTTCTCTCCCTTTCTCCCCCTCCTTTCTCTCTCTTCCTCCTATCTATTTTCCTTTTCCTTCTCTCTCCCCTTCCCCTCTTTCTCCCCTCCCCTCTCTTTGTCTTCCTCTCTCCCTCTTCTCTCTTCCTCTCTCTTTCTCTCTCCCTTTTCTCCCTCTCTATCCCTTTCTCTCATTCTCTCTCTCTCTCCCCTATCCCTCTTCCTCTCTCTCTCTCTCTCTCTCTTTTCCTCTCCTTCTCTCTCCGTTCTATCTCCCTCTCTCTTTCTCTCTCTCTCCCTCTCCTCTCTCTCCTCTCCTCTCCCCTCCTCTCTCTCTCTCCTCTCTCTCTCTCTCTTTCTCTCTCATTCCCCTCTTCTCTCTTCTCTTCTTGCTCCTCTCTCTCTCCTCTTCTCTCTCGCTCCCATTTCTCCCCCTCCCTCTCTTTGTCTTCCTCTCTCTCTCCCTTTTCCTTTTCTCTCTCTTCCCCCCTCTCTCTCCTCCTCATCTCTCTCTCATCCCTCCTCTCTCTCTCTCTCTCTCTCTCTCTCCCTCCCCTCTTTCTTT